>NC_091575.1:9011523-9014023 GCF_042767895.1 Penaeus vannamei | reverse complement strand
TAACATTCATGATTTTTAAAAATACTCAAGCGTGTAACTCGTGAGCGGGGATGAGATGCCAGTTTTTCATTATCTGAGAAGGAACGTACTATTGTAAGCCTGCGTGGAGGATTGTGTCAGAGCCAATACGTCAGTCTTGATATATCCATCTTTGGACAGCTGCTTCCTAAGGGTGATGTTAGCTTGCCGAAGAAAAATAAGTTGTAAACCTGCCTCTCTGTGTGGCTTTATAGCCACACAGAGAGGCACATATGTGTGTATATATATATATATATATATATATATATATATATATATATATATATATATATATATATATATATAGATATATATTATATATATACATACATATATATATATATATATATATATATATATATATATATATATATATATATATATATCTACACACACATACACACACACACACACACACACACACACACACACACACACACACACACACACACACACACACACACACACACACACACACACACACACACACACACACACACACACATATATATATATATATATATATATATATATATGTATACATATATATATGTATATATATATATATATATATATATATATATATATATATATATATATATACACACATATATATATATATATTTATATCTATATATACACACATATAGATGTAAATAAAAAAATGAAAAAATAGATGAATAAATATATATATATATATATATATATATATATATATATATATATATATATGTATATATATACATATAAATGAATAAATAAATATATATATATATATATACATATATATATATATATATATATATATATATATATATATATATATATATATATATATACACACATATATATATATATATATATATATATATATATATATATATATATATATATATATATATATATATATATATATATATATATATATATATATATATATATATTTACGCAAAAATAAAAATGTGGTCTCCATGCCCCGCTTGCAGTCTAATAACAACCCCAGCCAAGCGTCCGCCAAGACGAGACAGACCGCAGCGTGACCCAGTCTGACCTCCAAGGCAGTACAGTGGCAACGTGTCAGCCTCTCATCCCAGGCGCGAGAAATTGCGACTGTCGCCTCGAGATTACCGCTGTGGTTGGGCACCGCAGCGGGTAAGGACTAAGCTCTGCCGCGTCAGCACTCGTTGACTGACACATGTTGATCGAGTTGGCATTAATTGGCACAGGCCGGACTCCCCTCACAGCCCGGGCGAGGCTCAGCTTCGCATATCGGATTTATCCTTATCCTTATGACCCAGCCCTCATTAATTCGGTCAGTCAGAGAGTCAGAGAGAAGTCAGAAGCTGCCGCGTTACCTCCTGCGCCCCCCCCCCCCCAGGCTGGCAGGCTGCAGGACACCCATATCAGCACTGACCATTCCCGTATCATGTCCATTTGTACTTGTGTGTAAACTCTTAAGTATAAAGAGGAAATCCATATACAAGTGTCACTCTGTCCACCAGTACCAATATAGGACGGGTTCATACCTTTCATACCTTAGCATACCAAATACATGCTTATATATGCTATAACTCCAAGCCACGTGGTCGCATGTTGTAAGTATAAGCTACGTACTTCCTCGAGGGCTCCGTGCCCTTGGCCTCAAATTATAGACCCAAGCCAAGCTCCTACTGCGACAGTGCCCTTTTATCTGATAAAATGGCAACTATATATATATATATATATATATATATATATATATATATATATATATATATATATATATGAGAGAGAGAAAGACAGATCAGAAATAAGAATCGTGACCTAAACTCTCGTTGATTCTATGGCAGAAAATTCATCAATAAACTCTCGCAAAGGATGATATAAGAGACGCCATTTTAATAGCCCTATTACCTGTCTCTTAAAAAAAGATATATCCTTTTTATGTTAGTCTCCCCCTACTCTTCTTTCTTCTTCCTTTGCTTGTCTCTTCGTGTCTTGCGTCTCTCTCTCTTGTTTGTTTCGTTTTTAATTCTCTTTCACTTTGTTCTGCTTCTTCTGGTGTGTATCTTGTGGGATTGGTAGTGGAGTTGGTGTACACAGTCTAATCTGCAGTTTGTCTTCCATGTGTGCCTTTAGCCCTGGTTATGTTTTCATGTACGTCATAGAAGTGTCTTGTTATGTTTTAGATTATGACCTTAATACATGTTTACATACTGCATTAGCATATGTGAGTGACTTCGGTGTTTATGTACGTACATACCAGTACTGTATTGAGGTGTGTTACGACTTCCGTCAAAATTCGGGTTACGATGCCATCCTTGGAACGGATCTCCGTCGTAAGTCGAGGACCCCCTGTATTTTGCTTTGATGTTTTAAATCGTGTTATGGGAAAAGCAGGGAAGGTAAAAAAAGGAGAAAGCGAAAAACCGATTATGATAAAAAGAAAAGGCAGTAA
This sequence comes from Penaeus vannamei, assembly GCF_042767895.1. Lineage (NCBI taxonomy): Eukaryota > Metazoa > Arthropoda > Malacostraca > Decapoda > Penaeidae > Penaeus > Penaeus vannamei. The sequence goes on along the minus strand of NC_091575.1, from coordinate 9,011,568 downwards.
CATTAAAAAGACATCCCCCTCCCCCCCCTGAAAAAAAACAGACGA
>NC_091575.1:8996523-8999023 GCF_042767895.1 Penaeus vannamei | reverse complement strand
TCTCTCTCTCTCTCTCTCTCTCTCTTCCTCCTCCACCCCTCTCTCTCTCACTCGGACAATACGATAGGAAGTGAGCTACACATCAATCAAATGTACTGTTTATACAACCTCCTTCCATAAGAATGATGATAAGAACTACGATCAACAAAGAAAAATATTTTATGCAATCACAGTGCTAGTTGTTCGTTTCAGAAACCCTAAGTATACGACTATAACTTAAAACAACGTATACGAATCGCCATACATAAGCAACACGTCTGCTTAGTATTTTCGAGAAGTCTAGGCGTATTGCAAATTGCTTCTGCTTGCTAAGTGAATAAGTTCTTTGTCGTAAGCTTCAGAATAAACTGGTAACTGCTTCCTGTTTTTTGACTGACCAGACTTTCTTTTCTACGGAGGTACAGTCTATTATTATTATTATTTTTTTAAGATATCCTTTCTCCTTGATGAGATGCAGAGATTAACCACAACTTAGACGATATTTAAAAAAAAATCAAGTCCTTGTTTGCAACATCTGTATTTACATTTTTTTGGTTGAATCTGAATCAATTTCAGGGTAAACTTCACCCACAATTAGCCCATAAAGGTTGTTAACCTTCATAAGCGAATTACCACCGAATGAGGAATTCTCCCTATTACGAATGAAAAAAACTATTATTGTGATAATTATCATGATGGAAGTACATCTAAATCGGTAATACGAGCAATGACAAGGATAACAACAATGGTAGTGATATATGATAATGATTATGATATGTTTAGGACAAAGATGATAACATTGATAACAGTAATGATAGTAATTATAACGACAATGACGATGATGATAATAATAATAATGATGAAATGATCAAAATAATATAAAAGATTTTTATTTTATACACTGAATACTGCATAATATGACTCGGGAATATATCTGAATACAAAACTTGCAGACTTTACACAAGCAGCAATGTCTATACAACTCTCGAGAAAGTTACTGAACACAATAACGGGGAAAAAAATTCTTAAACCGAAAAGGGAAAATAAATAACTTCCCGGTTTGTGACACGAGTTGATAAATGACTCGCGAGGAGTTGCCATAAGGGCTGTGGGAGGCAAGAAGAGCTACTTAAATTCGTCTTTAATGACTTTTAGAGCCTGGCAAGACAAGCAGACCGAGAGAAGTACAGAGGAAAGCGGTGGTTGTCTTTTCATTACTTTTTTTTATTTTTTTATTTCTTCTCCTCCTTCTCTATCAACTTCTTTCTTTCTTTTGAGTGGTGCACACTTTGCATGACTCGGTAAGTGGACAAAAGTTTGGGTGAAAATAAGATAGTAAGTAGGAATATGAGAGAGGTGTGGTTGGGGAGAGAGTGGCAGATGGAAAGAGAGATGGAGAGGGAGAGAAGAGGGAGAGGAAGAGAAGGAGAGAAAGAGATGGGGGTGGATAAGAATTACTCATACATACACATACAGTAGAGCATATAGTCTAGAATAAGAATGCTTTTATATACTTACGTACGTGCATTCATGCACACACACACACACACACACACACACACACACACACACACACACACACACACACACACACGCACACACACACACGCACACACGCCCACACACACACACACACACACACACACACACACACACACACACACACACACACACACACACGCACGCACACACACACGCACACACACGCACACACACACACACACACAAACACACACACACACACACACGCATACACACACACACACACATACACACACGCATACACACACGCACACACACACACACACACACACACACACACACACACACACACACACGCACACACACATACACACACACACACACACACACACACACACACACACGCACGCACACACGCACACACACACACACACACACACACGCACACACGCACACACACGCACACACGCACACACACACACACACACGCACATACATACGTATCTGCACGCACAAGCAACGAGAGCAAAAGCGAAAGCACCGCAGCAGAGGAAATTTCCGCGCAGTATCACGAGGGTCGAGAGCGGATGCGGCGGCCACTTTAACGAGCGTTTTTAGCGAAGCCGTCGCTGGAAATGAGACAAGGAGCGGCGTCGAGAGTCGCGTGAGGGGAGGAAGTCTTGCTTATTAGACACGAGAAGACCTTTTAGGAAAATCAAAGGGGATTTCGGGTCTTTAAGGAATATGTATTCGGGTCGGTTATTGCCTTTGGGGTTTATGGGGACGTCGTATGTCGGAAAGAGGTGGCAAAGAAAGGCAAAAAAAATTTTTTTTTTTTTTACTGTTATTAAGACGGTTCATATACAAAGTAATTACTCATTTATCTATTTATACATTTTTTTTATCCATTCATTTATTCAGATATTTGTTTGTTACCTAGAAATCGGAGATACAACTAGGGATAATCTAAAGAAAAAGATGGGATTATTGTGGAAGGAAAAAATATATTGGTTCATTATCTCATGATTTTTTCCCTTGA
>NC_091575.1:8952434-8954934 GCF_042767895.1 Penaeus vannamei | reverse complement strand
GCTTAACATAACAGTCGTTGCTGCTTGCTGCTTTTGAAAATAATGATGGCGATGGTGATTATTAAAGTGATGATGATGATGATAATGAGGATATTCATTATATTGATGATGATGGTGGCGACAACGACGATGGATGTGATAGTGATAATGATGATAGTTATCCAAAAAATGAAACAAAGTAAATCAAACCGAATTGAAATTTTACCATCATTACTTTATTGCCATTTTCCTTTATCACTGCATTCTATCTTTTTTCTCTTTTTCCTTTTTTATCTATTTATTTTTCTACGGTCGGAGCACTTCCGCCAGGCATAAAGTGTAGCCATGAAACGTCATCGCCTCCACTATAGACGCCGGAATTACGATTCGCCCGGTTTTGATGGTCTATTCCGGGTCTTTTACACGACTCGAACTCATTCCGAAGGGGATTGAAGCTTTCATCGAGATTTTATTTTGTTTGGTTTTACGATATTGCTAATGAAAAAGGTGAACTCTTGTGGCAATAGCGGTGTTAGGGGGAAAAGGGGGGAAATTTATATACCCGTTAGTAGGTTTCAATTAGAAAATACATTTTTTTTTTTTTGTCATTTACAGACTATTCCAATTACGCTTGTAATGATTAATTTAGAACGAACTGTAAATTTTAGTTCAATTCTGACTGCGATTCTGTTTCTCATCAATTTTTTCCCCTGATATGTCAGCTACAATTGCAAGCTGTATCAAGTTACAAGATAACATGTAATTAATATAATATTTACATAGTGAGATAATCGAGTAAATGAGAGTGAGAGAGAGAGAGAGAGAGAATGTGTGTGTGTGTGTGTGTGTGTGTGTGTGTGTGTGTGTGTGTGTGTGTGTGTGTGTGTGTGTGTGTGTGTGTGTGTGTGTGTGTGTGTGTGTGTGTGTCTGTGTGTGTGTGAGAGAGAGAGAGAGAGAGAGAGAGAGAGAGAGAGAGAGAGAGAGAGAGAGAGAGAGAGAGAGAGAGAGAGAGAGAGAGAGAGAGAGAGAATGTGTGTGTGTGTGTGTGAGTGTGAGAGAGAGAGAGAGAGAGAGAGAGAGAGAGAGAGAGTGAGAGTGAGAGTGAGAGAGAGAGAGAGAGAGAGAGAGAGAGAGAGAGAGAGAGAGAGAGAGAGAGTGAGAGTGAGAGAGAGAGAGAGAGAGAGAGAGAGAGAGAGAGAGAGAGAGAGAGAGAGAGAGAGAGAGAGAGAGAGAGAGAGAGAGAGAGAGAAAGAGAAAGAGAAAGAAAGAGAAATAGAGATAGTGATATAGAGATAGAGAGATTGAGTGGTAGTTTGAAAAAAATAATATAACAAAAAATCTTGAAGCGAGAGAACAAAGACACAAGGAACGAATCGAAAAAGCAAGCAAACAAATCATCGCGGGCAGACATATGCATCTGAAAGAGAAATTACAAACAATTTCGTAACGCACAAACTATACTAACAAAATGACACCAATTATCTCGAGAGGAAAAAAACACTCTCTTATTTCCTCGGGTCAAAACAATTATTAAGGAGATGATTTAGTGTTTAGAAATACCCTTTAATGTAAATTCCTTAAATTACGTTTATTTTAAGATGAGGACAAGTAGTTCTTGATGAGTCCATAATTAATAAATGGCAAAGGCCTGTTTTAATTTGTGTATCCTTCTGTCTTTTCCACTTTCTATGCCTCCTTCTCTTTATTTTCTCTTTTTGTTTTTCTTTCTCCCTCTATTCATCCTAACCTTTTCATCTCAATTGCCCTCTCCTTCCCTCCCCTTCTTTCTCTCTCTATCTTTCCCTCTCCTTCCCTCCTCTTCTTTCTCTCTCTATCTCCATCTCATTCTCCTTCCCTCCCCTTCTTTCTCCCTCTATCTCTCACTCTCCTTCCTTCCCTTCTTTCTCTTTCAATCGTTCCTTCTCTTTCCCTCCCCTTCTTTCTCCTTCCTCCCCTTCTTTCTCTATCTTTCTTTCTCCTTCCGCCCCTTCTTTCTCTTTCTATCTCTCACTCTCCTTCCTTCCCCTTCTTTCTCTCTCTATCTCTACCTCTCCTTCCCTCCTCTTCCTTCTCTCTCCATCTCTCCTTCACCTTCCCTCTCCATCCATTCCCTTCTCTCTCTATCTATCTCTCCCTCTCCTCCCCTCCCTTCCTTGTCTCTCTATCTCCCCTTCACATTCTCTCTCTATCTTTCCCTCTCTTTCCATCCCCTTCCTTGTCCCTCTCCTACCCTCCTATTCTTTCTCCCTCTATCTCTGCCTCTCCTTCCCTCTCCTTCTTTCTCTCTCTCTCTCCTTCTTCCACCATTCCCCATTCTCTCCCAATCCTGTCCCTCTTTTATTCCCTCATTTCTATCATCTTTCACCAAATTTTCTTCACGTTTCCTTTTCCCCTCCTTGTCGTCCCTTCTCTCTCCCTTCCTCCTTAACCACCAAATGAAGATATTCAGCGTGCAACATCCCCAAATTGCCTTCTACGGACGTCGTTCGGGAGCTTGCAATTAAGGCGAACCTGAAATAGC
>NC_091575.1:8944934-8947434 GCF_042767895.1 Penaeus vannamei | reverse complement strand
TGTCTCTCTCGACTTTTGTGACCTTAACTTTTGAATGTTGTTCCCTGTTATATTTCGAAGCAGAGTCGTTGCTTTTTCGAACCTCCGACTCTACGTAAAAGATGGTATTGGACTTTATTTCCGTTTTTGGCGTGTGGAGTAGTCAGCTTTATTGCATTGTGTTTATTGGGGAAAATTCATGCGTAAAATTAACCCTATTTCATTGTGACGCAAAAAAAAACGCAAAAAAACATCATCAAAAGAAAGAAAAAAAAAAAAAAAAAAAAAAAAAAAAAAAAAAAAAAAAAAAAAAAAAAAAAAAAAAAAAAATATATATATATATATATATATATATATATATATATATATATATATATATATATAAATCAGCATTGACGATAAGTAAGTATCTATAAATCTATTTTCGTTCGTTTTTATCGTGTGAAATAGTCAGCCTTATTACAATGTGTTTATTGGGAAAACCCATACGTAAAGTTTACCCTATTTCATTCTTACGCAAAAAAACGCAAAAAAACATCATCAAAAGAAAAGAAAAGAAAAGAGAAAAAAAAAAAAAGAAAAAATAAAAAAAATAAAGAAAAAAAATATATATATATATATATATATATATATATATATATATATATATATATATATATATATATATATATATATATATATATGTATATATATAAATCAGCAGGGCGATAAGTGAGTATCTAAATATTTATTTTCGTTTTTGGCGTGTGAAGTAGTCAGCCTTATTATATTGTATTTATTGGGAAAATTCATACGTAAAATTAACCCTATTTCATTCTGACGCAAAAAAAAATAATTTATATCAAAAGCAAAAGAAAAAGAAAATAAAAGAAAAAGAAATGAATAAATGAAATAAATAAATAAATAACGATATAAATCAGCATGACGATAAGTGAGTATAGAAAAACTCTCATGGAAAAGTCGGCGTTGTTATTAACATAAGACGCAAATAATGTGTCTGGAGGATTCTCTTTTCTCTCTCTCTTTCTCTCCTTTTTCTCTCTCTTTGTGCCAAGATTAGTTTTTTTTACTGCAAATCTTTTGTTTGGTCTTCCTCATGAGAACGGACAAGGGAAGTCTGCTTTCTTCCTGGTTTGCCGGCTCCTTGTCCCTCCTCCTCCCTCCCTCTTTGTCTCCTTCCTTCTAACCCCGCCCCCTCCCTTCCACTTTGTCTCCTTCCTTCTAACCGCTCCCCTCCCTCCCTCTTTGTCTCCTTCCACCTTCTCCTTTTCCTCCCCCCTCTGTCTCTCCCTCCATCCCTCTTTCTTTCGTTTCCTTAATCCCTCTCCTTTTACTTCCTTCTTAGCTCCTTTTCCTCTTTCCTCCCTCCACTTTTTAGTTCTTCCTTTCTTCCTCCCTTCCTCCCTCCCTCTTTCTCTCCTTTTACCTTCCTATCTTACTTCGTTCCTCCCTCCCTTTTCTTCCTTCCCTCCTCTCCTTCCGTCTTTCCTTCTTTTTCCCTCTCCTGTTGCCTCCTCCCATTTTCTCCCTCTTTCCCTCCATTATTCCCTGCCTCCATCCCTCTTTCCCTCCTTCCTTCCTTTCTCTTTCCCTCTTTTCTCTCTCTCTCTGTTCCCTCCTTCCTCCCTCTTTCCCTCCATTCTCCCTGCCTTTATCCCTCTTATCTCCCTCCCTCTTTCACTCCTTCTTCCCCCTCTCTTCGTCCTCCCTCCCCTTCTATATCCTTCCTTCCTCCTTTTCCTTTTCTATCCTTCCTTCCTTCCTTCTTTTTTCTTCTATCTTTCCCTCTCTTCTCCCCTCGTCTTTTTCTCCTTCATCCCTCTCTCTCTTTCCTTCTTTTCTTCCTCTCTCTTTCCCTCCCATTTCTGCTACCCCCTTCATCCTCCCTCCCCATATCTACGCTTCCCAATCTCCACCTATCCCTTTTCTATCCTTCCCTCCTTCCCCCCTTTTTCTAACTTTCCTCCTTCCCTCTTTCGTGCTCCATTTCTCGCTTCCTCCCACGTCCTCCCCGCCCACTTGCCTCTTTCAACAAAGTCAGTTTTGCAGAGAAGGAAAGCCGTGCATTGTCTATTGTTTTGACTCATTTATGGATTGTGGTGCACTTTGATGTGGTCGGCGCTATTTTGGGCTCTGCTTTTGTACATCTTTCATCTTCCTTGTCCTTTCTTCTGTACTTTATCTGCTTCTCTCTCTCTCTTTCTCTTTCTCTCTCTCTCTTGTCTCTCTCTCTCTCTCTCTCTCTCTCTCTCTCTCTCTCTCTCTCTCTCTCTCTCTCTCTCTCTCTCTCCTCTCTCTCTCTCTCTTACGTGTAAACACACACACAAACACACACACACACACACACACACACACACACACACACACACACACACACACACACACGCATATATATATATATATATATATATATATATATATATATATATATATATATATATATATATATATATACATATATATATATATATATATATATATATATATATATATATATATATATATATATATGTATGTATGT
>NC_091575.1:8844934-8847434 GCF_042767895.1 Penaeus vannamei | reverse complement strand
TGCGTCCGAAGCCAGGAGGCTGACATGGGCCGCGATAGGTCGCGTGGAGCCAACGAAGGGCGTGTTCGCCACATACTCTCCCCATTCCAAGTCATCTCCCGCCCCCCACCCCCGCTTCCTTATCTTCCCCCGTGTGATCCCTAAACTTCCCCGCGTCCTGACACCCCTCAACCTTCTTCTACTTCACCCCCCTCAGGGATCACCCTCCCCCCTCCCCCCAAAAATAGACCGCAGACGGTATCGATTTTAAAGCCGGACAATAAATCTCTTGAGTAGGGCAAGTCTTCGAAAAGCTTAATTGCAAAAGTTGAGACATTGTGGAGAGGCAACAGCGGTCTGCTCATCATGCCTGCCTGGGAGAGAAAGTTTTCTTTAGCTCAAACGCCGCAAAGTTTCCGCTGCTTCTTGTGCTCTCTGTGACTGAACGCCTTCAGAGGCTCTCGGGATCTTGAGAAATGTGGAGTCGAAATTACCATGCAATTCTTTCTTCGGATGAAAAGATTGTTCAGAGGATATCAGGGATTTGGGTGTTGTTGACCGATTTCTCTTTCATTTATGATGCACTGATTTCATGAAATTCCATGAAATTCCATATATACATACATATATATATATATATATATATATATATATATATATATATATATATATATATATATATATATATATATATATATATATATATATATATATATGTCAGTGGTTGTATGTGTACCCCCTACACAAATATACAGTATATGCATATGCATACACAGATACACACGTACGTATGCACTCACACTCATAAACAAATAAACCCTACGCTCACACATGGAAATATATACTGAAAGGCCTTGTCGGGAAATGCCCAAACACATAGTTTTAGATAAATAAATAAATAAACGTAAAGGTCAAACACAGGCCGAAAGAGGAGACAAATACAGAGAAAGAGACAGACAGATAGACAGAGATAGATAGATAGATAGATAGAGAGAGAGACAGACAGACAGACAGACAGGCAAGCAGACAGACAGAAAGAAAGACAGAATGAGAGAGAGAGAGAGAGACTGACAGATAGACAGAGTGAGAGAGAGAGAGATACTGACAAACAGACAGAGTGAGAGAGAGAGAGACTGACAGACAGAGTGAGAGAGAGAGAGAGAGAGTGTGACAGATAGAGAGAGAGAGAGAGAGAGAGAGACTGACAGATAGACAGAGTGAGAGAGAGAGAGAGACTGACAAACAGACAGAGTGAAAGAGAGAGAGAGACTGACAGACAGAGTGAGAGAGAGAGAGAGAGAGCGAGAGAGAGAGAGGGAGGGAAGGAGAGAGAGAGAGAGTGAGAGAAAGAAAGAGAGTGAGAGACCTGCCAAAGACCAAGGAAATCGTACGCCTTCTAAAATTCAGCTGTTGGATGCATCCGGTGCTCTGTCCAAGGCGGGATGAGATGAGGACTGAAGGATAAAGGGGATGAGAGTGAAGGGTGAGGTGAAGGAGGGAGAGCAAGGAGTTAAGGGTGTAAAGGCAAGGGTTGAAGGATGAAGAAGGTAAGATTAAAAGAGGCAAGGATGGAGGGTGAATAGGCGAGAGATGAGGAATGTGGTAAAGGTTGAAACGAAAGGGTGAAAGGTGGCAGTGAAGAATAAAGAAGAAAAGGGTGGCAGGGGCAAGGGTTGTGCCTGAAATGAAGAGTGAAGAGTGGATGGTGAGGAGTAAAGAGTGGAGGTGAGGTCAAAGTATGTAAAGGATGGCAAGGAGTAAATATTGTAAGAAAAAAGGGAAGAAAGGTGAAAGTTGGAGGAGGATGGAGAGGGGAAGATGGTGAAAGATGGAAGGTGTGCAATGAAGGGTGAAAGATGGAGAACCTGAGAAATGAAGGGTAAAGGGTGAGGAATGAGGAGTGAAGTGTGAAGGATGGAGGGACCGAGGAAGAAAGGGAGTCAAGGTATAGCAAGCAAGGGTAATAACCTCTGCATTCAAGGGTGAAGTGTGGAGGATAAACGTAAAAAAAGTAGAGAAACACACACACACACACACACACATATATATATATATATATATATATATATATATATATATATATATATATATATATATATATAGATAGAGAGAGAGAGAGAGAGAGAGAGAGAGAGAGAGAGAGAGAGAGAGAGAGAGAGAGAGAGAGAGAGAGAGAGAGAGAGAAAGAGAGAGAGAGAGATGAATGAATAATCAATCTAAATCTACATACAATTTCCTCTACAAAATGTGAATCGCCTCTTTGCAAAATCTAAAATTCTTCAGGAGGAACGCAACGCTGGAAGGGCGAAGGGAGGAGGGTGCATGATTGGGAATGAAGAGCAAAAATTGAAGGCAGAAGGGGCGAGTGTGGCAAAGGGTGACGAATAAACATGAGGACTGAAAAGACAACGAGTGAACATATGAAGAGTGAAGATTAAGAGCTGTGGAGGTGAAAGAGTCAAGGCTGAACGCGAGAACGGATAAACAGCTGAAGAGTTGGAGGGTGAAAAGTGACCAAAAA
>NC_091575.1:8824934-8827434 GCF_042767895.1 Penaeus vannamei | reverse complement strand
ATACGTCTGTCGTTACTCCCTGCAAACCTTCTCTTCGTCATCTTAATGACATCCGGGAAAATACAAAGTCTGGTCTAAGGTTTCCTGCTGTTTTGCAGTCTTTGCAAAAGGTTCCAGATCATCCATGGTCAACAGGTGGTTTACAGTCTCCCTTCTATTTCCAAGGTCGTATCCTAATACTGTTTTGAGCAACACTTTACTGACTGGTATCAGTAGTAGTGGTGATAAGCTATCACCCTGAGAGGAAGTTTATATCCCGGGTATCAGATTAGTGATCCCATTTCTCATACAATTGGACATCAGATTTCTCATTGTTTTCGGCTGTTCCATTCATCTTCATTCTCCTTCTTATCCAGGAATGTGGCACTTTGTCGAATGCTTTTCGAGAGACTACCCAAACCATACTATGATTTGTGTCTTCTCTTACAGTTCCTTATTATGATGTAGAGTAACAGTTGGTCCTTTGTTCCTCTACTTGCCTTTCTACAGCCCTTTTGCCCAATTAGTAACACGTCCCTCCTTACCCTCCCCCCCCAAAAAAAAATGTTCAGATAAAATCCCCCTTAGCAATATACTTCCACCAAAGGAAGACACGTGATATATCGGAACTTTGAGCTTTATGATTCGTTGCCTTTTTTTCTTGTTCCTTCCCACAAAGGAAGGTCTTCCCTGTTCTCATCTATTTCTCTGCTAATCATCACTCAAAGGAACTAAAGTAGTCAGCCAATACCCGTGAACAATACCCTTGCTAATCTGCCTCATGAACTTTCTTATGTATATCATTAAATCCTCTTGACGATCCATGTTCCTTAGACTCTCAACGACTTCCTTCATCCACTCAGCTTCATCGTTATGCTCTTCAGGTCCCTCCCACATCTCACTCCACAAGTTCTTGCTTTCTGCTGCAACCGGAACTATTGCATTGTATTTCTTCCCCCGAAATCCTCAGAGAGCGTTTCCTGATTCGCTTCCAAAAGTCTGCTTTTTCTATATTGTTGTTGTTGTTATAATTTTCATCACTATTATTGTTATTTTTATAATAATCATTATAATAATATTAATTGTTAATATTTTCATAGTTATTATTATTGTTGTTGTTATCTTTATCATTTTTATAATAATTGTCATTATAACTACTTCTGCTACTACTACTATTACTACTACTAGTAGTTTTATTATTATCATCATTATACTTGTAATCATTATTAGCATGACATTTATCATTATCATTATCATTATCATTATCATTATTATTATTGTTATTATCCGTATCATGATTATGATCATTATTTTTCTACTATTAATTCTATTGTTATTATTATTGCTATTTGTACTATTAGTATTAGTTTATTACTTTATTATTATTCCTTATGATGTCGTTATCATAATTGATATCATTACTACCATTATAGCTATTATTATTATCATCATTATTTTTATAATTGTTGCTATTGATACTATTATTATTATCATCATTATAATTATCCTACTTGCTGTTGTCGATATTACTATTTTATTATTACAATTAATAATTCTAAATCAATGTAATTATCATATTATGTTTATAATCATAATAATGACGGTGATGGTAACGATAATGATAATAATGATGATACTATTACTACTACTACCAATGATAACAATGAAAATAATAATAGTAGTAGTAGTGGTGGTAGTAGAAATAATAGTCATAATTGTTTTCATCATTGTAATTATTACACTTATTTTTATTAGTCTTTCATGTTATTGGAAATGATTGATGATAATGATATTTATAGGAATAATAATGATGACTATAATGATAATAGTAATCATCATAATAATAATGATGACTATAACGATAATAGTAATCATCATAATAATAATGATGATTATAATGATAATAGTAATCATCATAATAATAATAATGACAATAATAATGATAAAAATAATAATAATAATAATAATAATAACAATAATAACAACAACAATAATAATAATAACGTTAAGAGCAACGACGAAAAGAAAACACGTCCCCGGAGCCGAAGAAATCCCCGCCCGCAGACCCTCCACTCGACGCCCGCCCCGCCTCGAGAGACAGCCTCGAACAGCGAGCTTAAATGACGAGCAACAACTCGTGGGGCGCTTCTTCTGAGCCGAAGTCCCTCGCTGGCTTGCTCTGGCTTGGTATGGCTTGGTCTGGGCGGTCGTTTTTCTCATTATCTTGAGCGACGTCGATAAAAGCAAATGTCTGCGTGCTGTGTATTGGTGATGGGTAGGTGTGGGTGGGTGTAGGAGGGCGGAGGAAGGGGCGGGAAGGGTGCGGGTGGGTGTGGGGGTGAGTGGGGGGGAAGGGGAAGGGGTTATATATATTTTTTTTGTGTGTGTGTGTTTGTGTTCTGTTTGTTTGTTGTGCCTTCTTGTTTGGGAGGGTGGGGGGGAAGGGGAGGGGGTTATATTTATATTTTTGTGTGTGTGTGTGTGTGTTTGTGTTGTGTTTGTTTGTTGTGCCTTCTTGTTT
>NC_091575.1:8804934-8809934 GCF_042767895.1 Penaeus vannamei | reverse complement strand
CAGAACGGCGCCCTCGCAGTCTCCGACGTTTTAATCAATTTTTAAAGGGATCGAGATTTTTCTTCTGATGTTTGATACTTTGAAGTACTGGGGACTTTTACTAATAGTTTGGTGAGCTAAAATTTATATGTTTTTGTGTATATTTTTTGGGGGGATGGGATAAGGGGTCTGTGTCCTCCAGTGTAATGCAGTGAAATGCACCTGGGTTTGGATTTATAATTCATATACTTGCGTCATGTTTTTTTCTCTCTCTCCTTTTGAACGGTGACATAACTATTCCTTATCAAACCTCTCACATCCATTTATTTGCGACGTACTCATAGAGTCATCGTAGACCAATGCTATGTTTCTTCCTTCGCACAGAGTAGCTGAGATAAGGCTTGCTTTACACTCGCCATCATTTTTATTTACATCCACAATCACACACACGCACAGCAATAAATCGTGCAGCAGAATTCATTATACAGTAATTTCCTGTGCAGCTCAGCAGATACACCAACCTCGCACAATTAAAAGGTACACCTGAATAACTTCTCGCGTAAGAAAGCGAATGTACAGCTGATATCATAGTCCGTCGCCAGTCACTGCTGTTGCGCTGGTTCTCTTGTTAGCACTCGAATGGCGGGAAATGCCAGTTTGCTGTTCCCTTTCATAATGGTTGTTCGCGGTAGGCAAAGATGTAACCGTATTATTCACTTGTTATTCACGGGTGGACTTCTCCTTATGGTCTAAGAACCGGCCTCTTTGCTAGTGAGAACCAATTGGAAAGCGTTCTCCCGGCGCTGTCTTCGAACCGCTCTCTTCGCCTTCAAGAGCCGACGCGAAAGAGCTCTTCCGAATCTCAAAAACGGTTCTCCGCCCCAGAAAACCGTTTTGGAAGAGGTCCTCGGACGTCCAAGAACCGCTCTTGGTGAACCGTTCTCTTCTACCTAGAGAACCTTTGTGAATAAGTTCTCCCGACGTCGAGGAACCACGCTCTTCTCCCGAGGGAACCACTGGGCTCTTGTGACCGACAAGAACCTCCGTCGACATGGCTTCAGATTTAGGTTTTACATCGACTCCCGGAGGTAGGTTGCAGCTATTGTATGTCTGAAATGCTTCATGATCTGTTTCAGAGTGAAGGATTATTTGATGTATCTCCACTGCATCTACCATTGTCGTAACATCCAGTGCTAATGTGCAGTTAGTATTCTGTTTACTCCATTCTTTTAGCTTTTTTTTTCTTTTCTTTTTTGTGCTAAAAGGAGTTTGTTGTCTTTTATAATATCATAGATACACAACCATTCTATGCGTATTCGTTACTTGACTGTGAAATAATAATTTTATATCACCTAAGCCAATCATGAATTCTGTAATGAAAATAACATAATTTGATGTACATAGGAATTCTATTACAACTTATTAAGACCTCTCTATACCAAGAATAAGGAAAAATTGTAATCAACATTTATAAAATAATTTCGTCTCAAAGAGAATATGTTTTTTTCTGAATATTGTATTTTTCGATTTCCATTTAGCTCTGTCTATACTAGTTGTTCGTCTCCTTATGTGATATGTATACGTAAGATTTAACCTGTTGCCAACAATATGCTGTACCGAACTACATGTGCGGATTAGTTATCTCAGTATTTATCCACAGACAGACATAAAAAATTCTAGTATTTACAAAAAGCGCAAATGCAGGAAAGGTTGATCTTTTACGTCATAGCTAGGAAAATAATTATTGTTGTTAATTCAAGGACACGGAATATAGTGTCTTAGATAATAGTAAAAGATCTACAGGATTCTTTAAGCTGATGGAAAATCCCTCTGAGAAACTGACGACCTTGGCTTGTAGGTGTTACTGACTGCAGAAAAAAACACGTTTTCCGCACACTTTAAAGTCGAGTAGAATGTTTGAAGCTTACGGCGTACACACATAGAGTTTTAGCTTTTATATAATTGTTCTCTAGACAATATATTGACAGATAATAAAGTCCTCTATTAATTGATATAAGAAACAAATATTCACTCCGTATGGTTCCTTCACGACTAGCCTCCACACAGGCGCCTCACACGGAGAGCCTCCACGCGCTGGGCTTCCCCGCGGAGTCGTCGGAATCGTCCCCGTGGCAGACTCGGGCGAGGTTCATGAGCGACGGGGACCTTGCGATGGGTCACCTGACGGGCAGCGCCGATGGCTCCGCCTCGTTGGCCTCGTCGTCGTGCCCGTCGCCCTCCTCGATCTCCCAGATGAAGCGCACCGACGACCCGCCCACCGACTCCTGCTGGCGACTGAGGCGCGGGTGGCGGAACGGGTTGGCGTAGCCGTGGATCTCCGGCTGGGGGCCCGAGGCGTCGTAGCTGTCCTCCTCGCTCTCCAGGAACAGCGAGTGCTGGCCGCCCGGGTGCAGCCGGTGAGGAAGGGCCTCCTCGTCCAGGTCCTCGTGGGCGCTGCGGCGGGTGATGGTGCCCCCGCTGTCGGTGGACACTGTGGAGTAGCGCCTCATGGGCCACCGCTGGATCCCGGCGCTCAAGACGGACGAGTTGGTCGAGGCCAGCGAGTCGCTCCTTGTGGTCACGGACCCGTTGGACATCCGAGGGCGCGTCCACCGGACCGACGGGTTCGAGAGGCGCGGGTGGCGGTAGCACTCGCTCAGCAGCGGGTCGTCGGATGAGGCCGACGAAGCGGAGTCCTGGCGGAGGCACTGCCGGCAACGTGACGGAGGCCTGTCCATGTGTGTCAGCTTGAAGGACACCGTGCTCTCCCTCCGAGGGCTGCTGTTCCTCCGCTGCTCCGCGGGCGGCAGAGGCGAAGTGACGGGGCGCCCATTGCGGAGGGAACACACGAGCTGGTTGTGGCCGCAGGCGCCGCACTCGGTGGCGTAGCTGTAGAGGGACGCCGTGTCGGGCTCGATGATCCTGACGGGCGTCGGCGCGTGCCCGTTGCCCATCTTGGGGTGAAGGGAAGACCGCGAGAAGGAAGGAGTGGCCGGGCTCGGAGGGCGCCACCAGCACACGATCTTCAGCGCCTCCTTGCTGGCCGTCTCGTTCCGATACACGTAGATGAACGGCATCGTGCAGGACGACGACAGCGCCACGTACGTGACGATCTCGTTGACGTACGGGATGTGCTGCGACAGGCCGAAAGCCTCGCAGATCTTGAGGAGATAGTACGGCATCCAGGAAGCGACGAAGGAGGCGATGACGATGACCGCCGTCTTCACCGCGCGCCCCTCCTCGCGGAAGAACAGGGACGAGAAGCTGGTGTTGGAGGAGCGGCGGCGGTGGACGCGGGTCTTGCAGCGCACGGAGTTGTGGTTGCCGGAGTCGGGCGTCGAGGGGCAGTCGGGGATGATGATCTCCGCCGGGTTCTGGCCGAGGCTGTGGCGCCGCGTGCGGGCCGAGTTGCGCTGCGCCGCCAGGTACATCTGCGAGTAGATCCAGCACAGCACGAACAGCGGCACCAGGAACCCGCACAGGCCCAGCAGCACGGCGTAGTATCTGTTGAAGTCGACGGGGACGCCGGACATCACGTTCTTACCTGGCGTAGTAAAAGGAATTATCTATTAATAATTTATAGTAAAAATAAACTTACTTTAATCTAAGCTGATACTAAGCCATTCATGATAATCCATATTAATACTACATCATTCGGAATAATTGACAATAATACTAAGTAATTCGAGTCGTTGCATAATATGACATAAATTCCCATTTTCCAAGATATGATCTCTATATTTGAAAAATCCGCGGCTTATTATTCATAGATGTGAGCTAATGGCAACGTGTGTCATTTCCAAGATTAGATATTATCAAATACATAAAGTGTATAAAAGGTTTTCTTGAATGTTTTATTACCCGTTTGTGTGTTTATTATGTCGTGTTTTTACAACTGCCGCCGGCTCTATAATAAGCACGGTTTTAGAGAACTGAGGAAAGAGAGAGAGTGAAGAAGGAAAGGAGTATGAGAGGGAGAGAGAGAGAAAGAAGGACAAACAGACAGAGAGAGAGAGAGAGACAGACAGACAGACAGAAAGAGAGAGAGAAAAGACAGAGAACAAAAGAAATAGAAAAAGAGAGAAACAGAGAAAGAAAAAAGAGAGAGAGAGAGGGAGAGAAGTAATAACCACGTTATCATGTTTTCGTATGGAATCGAAAGATCGACCACCTCTCTCTCCCTCTCTCCCTCCCTCTCTCCCTCCCTCTCCCCCAGCCCTTCACCCCGTCATTCTCACCCCTCCCCTCCTTCCCTCCCTCCCTCCCTCCCTCCATCCTTCCCTCCCCTCCCTCCCTCCCTCACCAGGAAGTGCCACAGGCGAGAGTCAATAACGACGCTCGACCTTGGCTGTGAGAGACCGTCAACTTGAAATCTCTCGTGTGTGAGATAGTGCCTCCGAGCTCCTGTTTGAGTGCTTACAGCGACCTCTTCACTAAACCGACCATGATCAACAGGTTCTCTCCTTACGGTGTTGACGGTAAACTTGGCTAGGGCGCCAACTTAATTATTTTTCCTTCGCTTCTGCTTTTTGGTTTGATCCAAATAGATATATATATAGATAGATAACTGGTAAATAAGTGAATATATATATATATATATATATATATATATATATATATATATATATATATATATATATATATATATATATACCATTCAGGACTGTTCCTTAACTCTTTCCATTCTTTCGTTTGTTCTTTATTCTCATTTCCCTACCTCTACCATTTACATGAAAAGCATCTCCTCAACCCTCGAACATAAATCGGAATATCTCCCACTGTCATTGTACGGACGAAATTACCAAAAAAAAAAGGGATAAAGGTGACAAGATCCCGGATGAACTTGACCTTTCAGAGGTTGGGATAAAATTGGCCAAGGCAAGGTCATATCAGCGGCATTGGTCTCGGAAAAAGAAATACGTAAAAAGAGGAAAGGGCAGAAAATTCCTTGGGTTAGTGAAAGGTCATAGACTACTGGAAATACGTGCCTTACGCATTAAGTAAATTAAGACAAAGAATTG
>NC_091575.1:8782995-8787995 GCF_042767895.1 Penaeus vannamei | reverse complement strand
CTGTGCTTGTGCATGTGTTTCCTAGGAGGGTTGTCGGACGGGACTTTCCGTCGGTTATTTTTGTTTTTGTTTTTTGCTTACTTGTACTTTTTTTCTTCTCTTTGTGTCTTTGTGTCACTGTCTGTCTGCCTGTCTGGTCTGTTTGTCTCTTTCTCTTTCTCTCTCTTTATCTTTCTCACTCTCTCTCTCTCTCACTCACTCACACACACACTCTCTCTCTCTCTCTCTCTCTCTCTCTCTCTCTTTCTCTCTCTCTCTCTCTCTCTCTCTCTCTCTCTCTCTCTCTTTCCGACAACAAATAGATAGATAGGGGATCACAAAGATAACCGAAGGGAAGGAAAGTATAAAATGAATAAAAGACAAATCAAGAGGCTGATATGATGAAAATAAGGAAAAAAGCGATAATGAAGCGGATTATTAATTAAAAAGTCAATAATGCGTAATAGAATATTCATCGTCACCCTTTGTCCTCCCCCTCATCATCATCATTATCCCCGGCCTCCACCTACTCCTCCTCCTCCTCCTTTTTCTCCTCCTCCTCCTCTTTCTCATTTTCCTCCTCTTTCTCCTCCTCCTCCTCCTCACCCTCTTCCTCCTCCTCTTCCTGTTCCTCCTCCTCCTCCTTCCCCTCCTCCCTCTCTTTCATCTCTTCCTCCTCTTCCTCCTCCTCCTTCTCATCTTCCTCTTCCTCCTCCTCCTCCTCTTCCCTCCTTCTCCTCTTCCTCCTTTTCCTCCTCCTCCTCCTGTATCTTCCTCCCTCCTCTTCCTCCTCCTCCTCCTCTTCGTCCTCCTCCTCTTCCTCATCTTCTTCCTCTTCCTCCCTCCTCCTCCTCCCCTGTTCTTCCTCCTTCTCCTCTTGTATTTCGTCCTCCTCCTCTTTCTTCCTCTTCCTTCCTCCTCTTGTATCTCCTCCCCCTCCTCTTTCTCCTCCTCTTCCTCCCCTTCCTCCTCCTGTTCTTCCTCCTTCTCCTCTTGTATTTCATCCTCCTCCTCCTCTTCGTCCTCTTCCTCCTTCTCCTCTTGTATCTCCTCCTTCCCCTCCTCCTCCTCCTACTGTTCTTCCTCCTCCTCTTCCTCTTCCTCCTCCTCCCCCTCCCCCTCCCGGAAATGGAGGATGAGAAAAAAGTTTGCTTTATCTTCCTATAAGTTTTAAGTATCGAATGATTTGATCGACGAACAGTTCAGTATTTTCTCTCAAAAGGATGTGTGAGATCCATTAAACTTTTGGCGGACGTGGTTAACTTTCGCTATATATTTTTTTTTTCTTTTTTTTCTTCTTTTTTCCTTTTCATATCCCTTTAGGCTAATCCTTTCTGAGTTCAGTTTTATAGTGAGTGGCTTCCAGATCTGTTTATGTTTTTATTTTTCCTCTCTTTTTCTTTTCTTTCTTTCTTTTTGAAATTGAGTTGTGATTATCCTTTTTTTTCTTCTTTTTTTCCTTTTCATATCCCTTTAGGCTAATCCTTTCTGAGTTCAGTTTATAGTCAGTGGCTTCCAGATCTGTTTATGTTTTTTTCCCTCTCTTTTTCTTTTCTTTCTTTCTGATGGAAATAGAGTTGTGATTATCCCTTTTTCTTCTTTTTTTCCTTTTCATATCCCTTTAGGCTAATCCTTTCTGGGTTCAGTTTTATAGTGAATAGCTTCCAGATCTGTTTACGTTTTTTTTCCTCTCTTTTTCTTTTCTTTCTTTCTTTTTGACATTGAGTTGTGATTATCCTTTTTTCTTCTTTTTTTTCCTTTTCATATCCCTTTTGGCTAATCCTTTCTGGGTTCAGTTTTATAGTGAGTGGCTTCCAGATCTGTTTATGTTTTTTTTTCTTCTATTTTTTCCCTCTCTTTTTCTTTTCTTTCTTTCTTTTTGAAGTTGAGTTGTAATTCTTATCTTTGACTTTTTTTTCCTTTTCATATCCCTTTAGGCTAATCCTTTCTGAGTTCAGTTTATAGTCAGTGGCTTCCAGATCTTTTTTTTTTTCTTTTCTTTTCTTTTCTTTTTCCCCCTTTCTTTCTTTACTTTCTTTTCGAAGTTGAGTTGTGATTCTTCTTTTTTTTCTTTTTTGGTTCACATTTTTGTTTGTTTGTTTGTTTTATATATAGGTTTTAAGAAATGAGGGTAATTTAGATATGATTTTTCTCTCACGCATCCTCTCCTTTTCCTTCGTCTTCTTCTCGCGCTAATTTCCATATATTCCCCTCTCTCATACCCAAATATCCATTTTTATATCCACACTCTACCTCTAATCAAAAAAAGTCTTCTGCCCACTCCCAACTACATTTTTATTTAGACACATTCCTGCCCACTATCCACTCCCCCGCCCCTACCCCCACCACCACGCCCCCGATGTCGACTTTGTACCCTCATTTCCGCTTCCATATCCACTTGGCAACCCCCACCTTCACCCACATTCCCTTTGTCAACCCCTACCCCCCTCTCTACGCTCTATGTCCCTATGTCAATCTTACCTTCTTACCTCCTTTCCTCCCCTATGCCCTTACCCTTCCCCCACCCTGCACCTCCACTGCCTTCCCTACCCCTGTAACCCCCTCCCTATGCCATCCCCCACCCCTTCCCTGCACCACCTTCCCTGACCCCCTACCCCCACCACCTTCCCTGACCCCCTACCCCCACCACCTTCCCTAACACCCTACCCCCACCCCCTGTCCCTTTTCTATGACCTTTATCTATCACTTCCTTCCCCCCATTATTCAGCATCTTTCCTCGCCTCTCAGATCACGCCCAGAGATCCATAAATATGTCAGTAAAGGCACGCCCACGGTCACTGCCATATCTCATGCTTCCCGCCCGCCAGGCCGCCCACCCGTTGCCTGTGCCACGTTTGCAATAATTGGGATAAATACGAGCGACCTTCAGAATTTTGGAGGGAGAGGGGGATGGGGGGAGAGGTGGTGGTAGAGAGAGAGAGAGAGAGAGGGAGAGAGAGAGAGAGAGAGAGAGAGAGAGAGAGAGAGAGAGAGAGAGAGAGAGAGAGAGAGAGAGAGAGAGAGAGAGAGAGAGAGAGAGAGATGGGAGAGAGGCAGAGGCAGAGAGAGAGAGAGACAGACAGACAGAGACAGAGAGAATTGTACAGGCAGAGAGACAGATAGACCGACAGACAAATAGATGGAGAAATACAGAGAGAGATGAAGAGAACAAGACGACATGAAAACAGAACACCAATTAAGAATAAGATATAAAATACATAAGCTTGCCACATTTTTAAAAAGGACGAACTAAGAAACCAAGAAATGGACAAATAAGCAGACGTAAAACCTAATGTAATAACAATCCTTATAATCATCATTATCCTCGTGATTGTTATACTCACTTTCATTATTACTATTGTCATTATCCTTGTCGTTATCATTATTTTCATTACTATTATTATCATTATTATCATCATCCTCATCTTCATCATCATCATCATTTTTATCACCATCATCATTATCATCATCATCATCATTATCATCATCATCATCATAATCATTATTGTTATTATGATCATTAAGATTACTATAATAATGATTGTTGTTGGCTGGATCATGATTTAAATAATTATGAAAAACATATTTAGAGTTAATCTTACAGTAATGGGAAAGGTATTGTAATCACGAAGAGGAATAAGCCATGGAGAGAAAGAAGGTGGAAGTATTTTTTTTTCTTTCTCTCCCTATCTACATATCTGTGTATCTATCATGTCTATTCATTTATCTATACTCGTCTGTCCATCTACTTATCAGACTGTCTATTTATCTATATATCTGCCTGTCTGTCTGCTTGTCTATCTGTCTATCTATCTATTTCTCTATCTTTCACTTGATCCATCTTTCTATCTCAATCAACTGAGCTATTCATATCGGTTTCCTCTCTCTACCTCTTTCTCTTTATCTTAGTCTTAGACTTTCTTATCTGTATATTCGCATCACCTCCTCTCTCTCTCTCTCTCTCTCTCTCTCTCTCTCTCTCTCTCTCTCTCTCTCTCTCTCTCTCTCTCTCTCTCTCCCTCTCTCTCTCTCTCTCTCTCTCTCTCTCTCTCTCTCTCTCTCTCTCTCTCTCTCTCTCCTTTTCAAGCTATCAACGATAATGGATAAAGTAAGGGAAAAACGAAAGGGAGGAGGGAATAGAAGATGGAAATAGGAAGAGAGAGGGAGAAAAACAGACAGAGAAAAGTGGAAGGGAAGGAGATGAAACACAGAAGGATGGAGAGAAGCGAGGATATTGGACAAGGGTGGAGAGAAAAAAAGGGAGAAAAATTGAGAAAGTCGAGAGGAAACAGATGGAGACGGAAATGGGAAAGGAGAGACAGGGGGAAACGGAGGGAAAAGAAGAGAGAGAGAGAGAGAGAGAGAGAGAGAGAGAGAGAGAGAGAGAGAGAGAGAGAGAGAGAGAGAGAGAGAGAGAGAGAGAGAGAGAGAGAGAGAGGGAGAGCAGAGAGAGAGAGAGAGAGAGGGTGGGAGGACACGGGGGGGGGTGATAGACAGAGACAGAGAGAGAGAGGGGGAGAGCAGAGAAGAGAGAGAGAGACAGAGAGGGAGAGGGGGGAGACAGAGAGAGAGAGAGAGAGAGAGAGAAAGAGACAGAGAGAGATAGAGAGACAGAACGGAAGAAAAAAAGTGAGTTGGAAAAGAAGAAACTAAAATATGTCACAGTCGGAAATAGAAAATGGAGACATAGAATTAGAAAAAGGGAACAGGAAAGAGACCGGAGAGACAGCTCCAAAAATGAACTAATTCACCTGGATCTTGTCCACCGAAGATCACTGCCCACGAAAGAGGAGATGGAGCAGAAGCGATCAATGGATCATTGTGGAAAATCATGATGCTGGAGAAACGCAGGGAAGCGAAAGACTATGGACGAGAGAAGAGAGAGAGAGAGAGAGAAAGAAAGAGAGAGAGAGGGACAGAGAGTAAGAAAGAGAGAGATGTGTATATATATACACACACACTAACAAAATGTGTGTATATATACATATATATATATATATATATATATATATATATATATA
>NC_091575.1:8772995-8775495 GCF_042767895.1 Penaeus vannamei | reverse complement strand
TATCTAATTCTACCAATGTCTGTTCTTCTCTCCCTCTTATCTCTCCTTCTCTCTCTCTCTCTCTCTCTCTTTCTGTCTCTCACGCACCCCTCCCTCCCTCCCTCTCTCTCTCTCTCTCTCTCTCTCTCTCTCTCTCACTCTCTCTCCCTCTCTCTCTCTCCTCTCTCTCCCTCTCTCTCTCTCCCTAAGGGTCTCTCTCTCTTTCTCTCTCTCTCTCTCTCTCTCTCTTTCGTTCACTTCTTTCTTTCTCTTCTTTCTTCTTCTTCTTCTCTCTCTCTCTTTCTCTCTCTCCTTCTCTTCCAATCTCTTTCTTCCCTCCTCTACACAAGGTTATCTGCCGCGTCGACTTTGGTTTCACATAATAAGCAGAAATGACAAAGGAGGAGAGCGGAGGCGGCCTTGATGCGGTGCTCTTGATAGCTGTAAAAATCGCATTATGGTCTCGAGACAGTGAGGTTTGCGTGAGAGCCGTCCGAGAGCCTGCCTGCATGTGCGCATACACAGATTCGTGGGCATTCGATAAGTGTGTAGCGCGTGCGCGCGTGTGTGTGTGTGTGTGTGTGTGTCTGTGTGTTTGTATGTGTGAGTGTGTGTGTGTGTGTGTGTGTGTGTGTGTGTGTGTGTGTGTGTTGGGAGAGAGAGAGAGAGAGAGAGAGAGAGAGAGAGACAGAGAGAGAGAGAGAGAGAGAGAGAGAGAGAGAGAGAGAGAGAGAGAGAGAGAGAGAGAGAGAGAGAGAGAGAGAGAGACAGACAGATGTCAGACAGATGACAGATGAGAAGAAGCAAAGAGAGACAGAGACAGAGAGGGAGAGACGAAGGAGGTAGAGAAAGAAAGAAAGAGAGAGAGAGGAGAGGCAGAGA
Organism: Penaeus vannamei; assembly: GCF_042767895.1. NCBI lineage: Eukaryota > Metazoa > Arthropoda > Malacostraca > Decapoda > Penaeidae > Penaeus > Penaeus vannamei. The sequence goes on along the minus strand of NC_091575.1, from coordinate 8,774,634 downwards.
AAGACGTAGGAGAGACAGAAGCAGAAATATAGAAAAGAGAGACAGAGGTAAAGACAGATAGCATCGACAAGACGAGAGGCAAACAATCACAGCAAAAGGAAGACAAGAAAGAGAGAGAAAGAAAACCCACAGGAATTTCAACCCCCTCCCCCCCCACCCCTCCTCCCCTTCACCGTCTCCTCCCGTTTCCTCCGCCGCTTCCCCTCTCGCCTCGCTGACCCCGTGAGAGGCCGGGTCATTCCAGGCTATGTTCCGGAATGTTGAGACTTTACCTTCGGGGTCGTTGTGTTTGTAAGAAAGTGAATTAAAGGAGAAATAAAGATTCTCTTATCGGGATCGCCGAATAAACATTTATCTATATCTACTCACACACACACGCACGCACACGCACACATATATATATTGATGTATATGTGTGTGTGTATATATATATATATATATATATCCATTCACACACACACGCACGCACACGCACATATATATATATATATATATATATATATATATATATACATATATATGTGTATATATATACAGTATATATATATATATATATATATATATATATACATATATATATATATATATATATGTGTGTGTGTGTGTGTGTGTGTGTGTGTGTGTGTGTGTGTGTATGTGCGTGTGTGTGTGTGTGTGTGTGTGTCTGTCTGTCACTCTCTCTCTCTCTCTCTCTCTCTCTCTCTCTCTCTCTCTCTATATATATATATATATATATATATATATATATATATATATATATGCATGTATATGTATATGTATGTATGTATGTATGTATGTATGTATGTATGTATGTATGTATGTATGTATATAGAAACACACACATGGATGTGTGTATGTATGTATTGTTTATACATACATAATTACAATTAAAAGAGAAAAGACGAATGGAGCATGCTGAAATATCTGAGACAAAATTTCTTAGAGCTTTAAAAGCCTTTAAAACGGACACCAGCTGCCTCGGTCACAGCTGATGCCTGAATACCGACCGAACAATCGGACGCATCCAGACAATATGTACAGTCATTCGTTAGCCATTTATAAACATTTTCCCAATTAACTGTCACAGATGGAGCAGATTGTGACGTGGTACTCGCACCAGGGCAATTACCCTGCATATGTTGGTTACGATGGTTGTCATGGCAACACTCATAATGATCTGTTACGGATGGTTGGTGTTTATTGTTCCTGTCTTTGTACTTTCTTGTGGATGTTGGAGGTTCGATCTTCATCCTGAGATCGTCCAAGTTGTGGCCTTGAGTCTTTATTTTCCTATAATATTTATTTCCCTTTATCTTTTATTCTTTTCTTTCTTAGATTGTGTTCTATATTTATTTTCTATTTAACTCGTTTTTCTTCCATTTTTCCCATTTTTTTATCTTCATTTTTTTTCCCTTTCCTTAAATCTTCACTATATATTTATTTGTCTTCCTTCCGCTGAGATGAAAAACACGAACGTAAATGCAGAACAGTAACGAAGGATGCAAGGGATGCAATTGCAACGTTATTCATAGTCCAGGGATGGCGGCGGCAATATCCCAGTCCTCAATAGAATCCATAATAACTGAATGTTAATATAGTATTCAATCTAGTAAATAAACAAACGGTGGTCAATGCCACG
>NC_091575.1:8765495-8767995 GCF_042767895.1 Penaeus vannamei | reverse complement strand
AGGGAGGGAGGGAGAGGGGGAATAGGAGGGAGGGGGAGAGGGAGAGGAGAGGAGGAGGAAGGAGGAGGGAGAGTGAGGGGAGAGGGGGAGAAGAAGTGAGGAGGAAGGGGAGGAAGAAGGAGGGGAGAGGGAGGAGAGTGGGAGGAAGGAGGAGGGAGAGGAGAGAAGGGGAGGGAAGAAGGAGGAGGGAGAGTGAGGGAGAGGTTGACAAGGAGAGGAGAGTGAGAGGAGGGGGGAAGAATAAGGAGGAGGGAGAGGGAGAGGAGAGGAGGAGAGGGAGAGGAAGGAAAATAGGAGGAGCCAGAGGAGAGGTGAAGACGAGGAAGGAGGATGAACAATAAAAAGGAGGAGGATACGAAGATGATGAAGGAAGAGGGGGAGGAGAACATGCAGATAAAAAAATAAATAAAATGATGATGACTATAGAGGGAGTATAAGACACGATTAAGCAACAAACAAAGGCAATAGCCCCTAAAAAAAATCGAGAAAAAAATAGAAGAAAGAAATAAAACAGACAAATGAAAAACAAAATACTTTTTAAAAATGCATAAACAAAATCTTTCTCTCGCCTGCTTGAATTAAAAAAAAAAAAACGACAAAAAAAAAAGCAGAAAATCATCCAAAAAATATAATCCCCAACGCGCGCTCTCGACTTCCCGCCACGGAAAGGGTTGCCAATAATCCAACGCAGCTGAAAAGGAGAAATGAAACTAAAAAGGCAATATGGGAAAGACGAGGAACCGTTTGAAGCTTAAAATCAAGGAAAAGCGGAGGACGAGAGGATTAAAGCCCCGAGAGAGAAGGGAAGAGCTGCAAGCGCAAGCAGAGCGGCGGGAGGATCGAGAAAAGGCAGCGGCGGGCGCGGTGTCTCCAGCGCGGGGTCGGCGAATTTCTTGGGGGAATATGGCGAGAGGCGTGGGGCGTCGAGGCCTCGCTCGCTCGCTCCGGTTTTCTTCTGTTTCTTTCTTTCTTTCTTTCTTTCTTTCTTTCTTCTTTCTTCTTTTTTTCTTTCTTCTTCTTCTTCTGTTTCCTTTTCTTTTTCTTTTTCCTTTTCTTTTTTTCTTCTTCTTTTTCTTTTTCCTTTTCTGCATCTACTTCTTCTTCTTCTTCTTCGTCTTCTTATTTTTGAGGCGTTTTTTTAGGCTTACAGTGTTTTTGTGAGGCATTTGTAAGGTTTAAGGTGTTCGTGTATTTATTTGATTTTTTTTTCTTTTTTATTCTTGTTTAAGGTGTTTGTCTGTTCGTTTTTGTCCTGATTTTTAAAAAGCGATTGTAAAGTTTATTTTGTTTTTTTGTTTTTGTGTTGGTGTTTGGGACAGTTTTTGTTTGTTTGTTAGTTTTACGGAGAGGGGAGAAGATAAGGTTAAAGATATTTTTTTTTGTCTTTGTTTTTGTTTATTTGTTTGTAAAGTTGAAGACCTGGATTTGATATCATCTTTAAATCGAACGAAAGATGAAGAAAGTTGATGGAAAGTTCTGGTTTCATCAATAATTTCGTTTGATTATTCGTTTTAGGAATATGATGAGAAAACTATAATTAGTAGATCTCATAGATTGATTATATCTCCTTATTTGCTTACTCTATTCATGGAAGGTCTGACTTTGTTTGTTAACTTGTTTTAATTAAGTTGCTCATAGTCAAGTTTTTCTTTTTTCCATTTTATCATCTTCATCTGATTTCATTCATCGTGAGAGACATTGTGAAATAAAGAAAAAAAAATTATTCGGCTTTTAAAAGTATTTTTTTTTTCTTAGGAAGGATTAAGAGAACGATAACCCAGTTAATGGAAATCCTAGCAGGAGGTCAACTTAATATAATGCGCAATATTTTCATAATAAACAGTATCTTAATCATGTTATATCTATTTATCTATACCTGTATCTGTATCTATCTATTTCTATCTGTATATATCATTATCACTATCAGTGTCGCTTTAATTATCGTTATTGACACATGCTCTTACGTAAACATATTCGCACGCGTGAAAATTCCTCTGGTAATAAATGAACACCCAGTTATTACGGCGAGTGAACAAATGGGATAACCTTGAAGCTATGAATTTATAGGCCTATCCTTCGCCAACTTCCGCCATGGAATCTATTTTCCAGGTCACTTCCGACAGCGTGAAATTACGAGCCTCACGTCAACGCAAGTCACTGATGAAATGACATGAAAATCGTTAACGCTGCTGACACTAACTTGACCGCTGCCAACACAGGTGTCAGAAATGTTCAACTTCTTTTTTTTTCTTGTTGTGGTTGTCGATCTGTCCAATATTATGCTATATGCTGCGTCTTCTCTTTAATTCTATGCGTATAAACGTACGATCGCGTAATCATTTCGCCAAATCCTTTTGTTTTGTTTTGCAGCTTTCATCCAAGTCAGAAGTCTCTGCAATACGGACACCCAGGACCGAGACATGCATTTCCGGGGCCTCCGCTCGCTCTCAATATCCAGGACAAGGTTTAGTAGTTCAGCGGGGAAGCAGACTGCAATATA
>NC_091575.1:8747995-8757995 GCF_042767895.1 Penaeus vannamei | reverse complement strand
CATGATAGTGATAAAATTATTAATGATAATAGTAATGATACTGAAAATGATAATAATGATAATGAGTACAATGATAGTACTAGAAGGAGTAATAGTTATAGCAATAATGAAGATGAGTATAATGATGATGATGAAGCTGATGATGAAGCTGATGATGCCAATATCAATAATGAATGTACTGTTAATATCATTTTATTATAATCATTAACATGATTTATTATTCAAACAACCTCACATACACTCCTCCTCTCCCTCTTTTTTTCTCTTTTCTTTTTTGTCTCTTTTTTTCAATACTCTTCTCGATTCGGAGTTTCTCTAATGAGGAAGGAGACGGAGGAAGAAGTTCCATATTCTCTCTGGGACTTTGGCGAATTCCTCGACTTCAATTTTCCCTCAAGTTACATCTCGAAGTCAACGCTTGAAAGTCTGAAAGCTGAATGTCCAAAGTTAAAGATTTTTTGCCTCATTATTTTTTTTCTTACGTTTCCTAATCTGCCTCTTAGTCTGTTTTTTTTCTGTCAGTGCGTCTCTCTCTCTCTCTCTCTCTCTCTCTCTCTCTCTCTCTCTCTCTCTCTCTCTCTCTCTCTCTCTCTCTCTCTCTCTCTCTCTATATATATATATATATATATATATATATATATATATATATATATATATATATATATATATATATATATATATATATATATATATTTATCTATATCTATATTTATTAATTTATTCATTATATATCTCCTTCTACCTATATATCTCTTTATGTGTGCGTATGTGTTTAATACAGGGTAAATATATGCTCACATGAAGCTATCTACTTACCTAATCTGACATTACATCTAACCTCTCTGCCTGAAAGTCTCTGAAACGCTCCGCCCATCTTTTGCATCACAAAGCGAAATATCTCCACATAAGTTCTGTCCAAGGAGAGCCTCCAATAAAATGCCTCTCTGTGAGCGAACGGAAGCGACCAGCCTTAAACGCGGCTCTTCTGAGGATTACGCGCTGATTCGTTAACGCTCGCCCTGTCTGGACTCCTCTTTGAGAGTTCGCGCATCTGAATCTTATGCGCTGCTGTTGCCGTGCTGGATTTCTTCGGATTTCCTTTGCTGGATTTCGGGTGTAGTGTTCCGGATGATATATATGTTGATGGTATGATGAAAAGGAACGGTCTGTGTGAAAAAAGCATTGTAAAAAGAGGGGAGTATTCTATGTCATCATACAATTTCACTGGAGTTGAAATTCGGCCATTATACTGTATGCCCATTTCTTCCGAATCTAAAGTGCAACTGAGATAAACATTCGAACATTATGTTGATATCTTCATGTTTAGTAAGACCCTTCCCTTTTTCTCTCTCATAAAAGAACATCACCCGCGGGGGACTACATCTTATCCCATAACGCACCCAAATGTTCTGGACAATAATATATATTCTCATCCTTCTATTGTTGTTCTGACAAGTCGGAAGGAGACCGGCTAAGAATCTCATTTTTTTAGCTGACACTCTTTTTTCTTCAACCCATCTCTCTAAGGATATCACACTAAGATAACAAAAAAAAAGGTGAACAAGAATAATAGCTTATGAGGATCAATAAGATATTATCGTCAATGAAAGCGTCACTTTGTGCGAAGAAATCCAGATAATGGTGTTTGTCGAGTGTGTGTTCTCGCCCCAACACTTCTCGTAATAGGGAAGCGACAAGGAAAAATCAGGGCCGCTGCAGATGATGGCTTCGCTTCGACTTTTAGTGCTGGAAGCTATATTTATCGTCTAAGCCACTCGAGGACGGCTGTGCTTCTCGCGCTCTTGATTTTATCTCTCGAGTCTGGAGGATTCGCAGAAGGGGACAAAAAATAGAAAAGAAAAGGGGGAGAGAGGAGGACAGAAATAGATGGAGAGAGTGAAGGGGAAAAGGAAGAGAGAGAGAGAGAGAGGAAGAAAGGAAAACAACCAGAAATAGGGGAAAAAGACGCTAGATAATATAAAACCTACATGAATCCAGTACTAGAGAAAGTGAGAGGAAAGGAAAGACAGAAAGAGAAAGACGCGTGAAGAAATCGAGGGGAGGGGGAAGGGGAAAAGAGGGAAAAATAAACGCAGATAAAAAGGCACAGATATCAGAAGCAGAGTAAACCCTTAAAAACTTCCAACACCGCTTGAAATTTGCGTCTGGGCCCACAACTCTCACGAGGAAAGAACATTTTTATTCCCTAACATTCAAACGAAAGCAAAAAAAAAAAAAAAAAAAACGAGGTTGGCGGGAGGAGAAAGAGGGAGAAATTAAAGAGGCCGCCTGCAGGAGCTTTGAGAGACCTACCTATATCTCGTCTGCCTCAAAGAATCGCCGGAAACGTGGCCGAGGCAGCTGCTAAGGACTCCCCCAAAACACGATCAAGGGCCGGCGGGATGGGCCCAGCCACCGGATAGATAAACATGGGAAGGACTTTATCGGTCCAGCCAGATCACGACCAGAAGGAATTCAGGTCCATAAGCTCATAAAATAGTGATCCGACGTCGTGGAGAAGATGGGGAAAAAAGAAGGAGGAAGAATAGTTGTTTATGTGAGTTTTTTTTCCCTTCCTTGACGCCATTCTGTCTTTGGGGAGGACAACATTACTCTACATCATATCGAGATATCCTCCAGTAGCATCAGGACTGAAGTATAAGGCATTAAGAAGTTAGCGCATTATAAAGAACAGAGTACAAACACCTAAATACATTACACGAACCGTAGTTTACTCTAACACTGCAAGATTAAAATTTAATCAAAAGCTCAAACACTCCACAACAACTTTACATGTACTCTGGCCAAAACATAAACTCTCCGACAAGGTTATAATTCTCTTAGAATAACAATACTTCTAGAAAGATTAAAAGAAAAGAAAGAAAGTTGGAAAAGCAAAGGAGATCTATAGCTTGGACAAAAGAAAAATAATAAAACGAAAAAGCTACGCAGAAAATATAGACATCTGACCATGCACTAAACTTGTTAGTCAGGGGAAAAAATTGTAACAGAATTAAATTAACTGCTCCGGAGCCTGAGGAAGAAGACGAATCTTAAGTAAGATGGATTAAGCCGTTTGAAAATAGAAGCAAGACGAAAGAGAAATATGAAAGACACGGATACTATATAACAATGTGAAGAAGAGAAGAAGACAAATGTTTTCCTTTTAGATTTAAAAGAAAATATATGATTTATAAAAGAGAAAGGAGATACCCCCATAAAAATAAATAAATAAATAGATAAAAAAAAAATATATTAGCATTCCCAAAAGGAAGTATAAGCTTGTCGATGATGCAACGTTTAAATCGGGACCAACAAAGATCAAAGAGCAGAGCAGACTAATCTTCTGGATCTGGAATCATCGCATGGAGGCTTATGGGCCGATCTTATTACCGTTCATATCGTTATAATTATCATTATTAATGCTGTTGTTGTTGTTGTTATTGCTATCGTTATATCATTATCATAATTATTATTACTATTATTATTATTATCATTTTTATAATAATAATAATGATAATTATTATTATTATTATTATTATTATTATTATTATTATTATCATTATCATTATTATTATTATTATTATCATTATAATTATCATCATTGTTGTTGTTGTCATTATTGTTATTATTATTATTATTATTATTATTATTATTATTATTATTATTATTATTATTATTATTATTATTATTATTATTATTATTATTATTATTATTATCATTAGTATTATTACTTTTATTATTGCTATTACCATTACAATTACTATTATTTTTACCATTACTATTATTATTACTATTCCTATTATTTTATCATCATTATTATCATTATTTTTACTATTATCATGACTATGATTACCATCATCATTATTATTATTACAATTACCATTAATATTATCATTTATTTAGTAACTATTATCATTATTATTGTCCTTATTATCATTCTCATTCTTATTATCATAATTATTATTATTATTATCATTATTATCATTTCTATTATTATTATAATTATTATTATTATCATTATCATCATCATTATTATCATCATCATCATCATTATTATTATTGTTATTATTATTATTATCATTATCATTATCATGGAAATATGACATAACATTGAGTTTTATGGAGGTTCAGGAGCACCATCTTCTCTTAATCCATATGAGATGTCCACGTTCAATAATTGGATTTCAAATATGATAATAGATATAAAGATGAATATAAATTATGCAAATATCAAGGGGAGGGAAGGATCTACTGCCAATAGTAGTCTAATGAGTAGAATATTTTACATATAGTTATGTAGTTATCATACTTTCCTTCTGAAAGTTCTAATAAACTTGACCAATAAATCTTGAGAAAATTATCAAAATAATATATGAACAGGGAGAGGAAGACCAACAGCATAGATTATTGATAGGCTCGGCAGTCAATAATTAACTAATATCGAAACTTGTAAAGGGCTTGGTCAATAATATTAATATATACTTCGATTTACCTGAGGAAGATCCCGAGGTTACGTTAAAAAATGGTTCAAAAAAAAAAATAAGTAAGGGACGTTTTAGTGACAATTTTTTTTTTTTTTTTTTTTTTTGGTTCTATTTTGTTTTTTGTTTTGTTTTGTGTATGTGTGTGTGTTTATGAAATCATTTGTTTTTTTATGTTTTCATTCTAGAAATAGTATTGCATCTCTATCACCAGAAAATATATATATAGAGATATAGATTTAGATATAGATATATTTCTGATACAGCAAGAAGGTAAGGGGCAAGAGAAAGCGAGGAAGAGAGAATGAAGAGGGGGGAGGGATAGACATACACACACACATACACACACACACACACACACACACACACGTACATACACACACACACACACATACACACACGCACATACACACACACACGGACACACACACACACGCACACACACACACACGCACGCACACACACACACACACACACACACACACACACACACACACACACACACACACACACACACACACACACACACACGCACGCACGCACGCACGCACACACACACACCCGCACACACACACACACACACACACACACACACACACACACACACACACACACACACACACACACACACGCACACACACGCACATACACACACACACACACACACACACACAGAAAACAAGTTAAAGACACAAGCACGCCCTCAGAGGAAGAACAAACAGGCAGCCAGAGTTCTCAGTTCGCAGAACGGGAGCGAAATAGTAGAGCAAATAAGAATGTGAACAATGACCCCGTCCTGTGAAATGTCCATAAGGGAAGGAAAAAAAAACTTTATTGGCTTCAGACACGGGTAAGTTCACCCTCATCCTCGCTATAATGGACAATTCAGTGAACAAGATTAACCATGGGAACAAAATGTAATAGAATTAGTTTCACGTGTCTGGCTATAATGACTAATTTTCCTTTTAACTCGCTACAAAGGTCTACGCTTGAGCTCAAGTCCCTTTGAGCGTGGTGTTAAGGGCGAAAAACATGATTAAAGGCGTGGAGGAATAGACTCTAACCGCATGATCAACTTACATCACATGGGATCAACAGTATTCGTTTTCGAAAAATGTGTTAATTTTTGTTCCACGCGGTTAGGCATCTCTCGTGAAAAAAAAATGAATATAAACACTGAACGATTTCTTAATATCTTTATCATTATTAACATTCTGCTCCATTATGATAAGAAGTTAAAACAACAAATGCCCATAGAATAGATTAAACCGATCAGCAAAATCAAGTAAATGACTCACATATCATTTTTATGTATCTTTTCTTTTTGTTCTGCCTTCCTTCTCCCACTTTGACTTATTGTCCATGAATCACACGCGGACACAGAGCTGAACAATGACCCCAGTGTTCCATGTGACGGGCCCCTTCGCTTCTTTGTTCCAGCAGTGATGGACGTGAACCTGAAGGTTTGCAAACACAGATGTTTACATTAGTATTGGCTCTACTGTTCATTAGGGCGAGGGTCCCCTGGCGCTGCCTGTTTGAACGGCCATCTTTCCCGGCGTTCTGCTTTCATTGCTCTTAATATCTGCGTCCGTTTTTTCTTTCATTCGAATTCATTTATGGATATGTTCGTCTGATTTCCTCTTTGTTTTTGTTTTTCTCTTTTTATTTCTTCTTCTTTTTCTTCTATTTTTTCCTTCTTCTTGTTCTTCGTCTTCTTCTATTTTTCCTTCTTCTTGTCCTTCGTCTTCTTCTATTTCTATATCTCCTTCTTCTTCTTCTTTTCCTTCTTCTTTTATTTCTTCTTCTTCTTCTTCTTCTTCCCCCATTTCTTCTTCCCTTTCTTCCTTTCTTTCTTTCTTTTGCTTTAATTAATTTATGAACTAAGTGTGCTTTCATTATTTGTTTTGACTTTTGAATGAACGAAGGAAGATTTCAGTGAGCCAAAGCGAAGCAAAAATAATCCACGAGATAGAACCTTAATTTATAACTTGACTGGCTTATCTATTACGTCTTTTAGCTGTTGGTGTGTATCGATTGGATGGATGTCCTTTAAAGGCAAGGCACGAATTATCATGAGGAAGAGAGGGAGGGGGAGAGAGAGTGGATAAGAGAGAAAGAAATGAAAGAGAGAGAAGGGGAAGGAGAGAAAGAGAGAGACAGGGAGAGAAAGGGAGAGAAAGAGAGAGAGAAAGAGAGAGAAAGAAAGGGAGAAAAAAGCAAAGTAAGAGAGAGAAAGAATGAAAGAGAAAGGGAGAAAAAAAACAATGAGTAAGAGAGAAAATGAATGAGTTAGAAAGAGAGAGAGAGAGAGAGAGAAGAAGAAGAAGAAGAAGAAGAAGAAGAAGAAGAAAGAAAGAAAGAGAGAAAAGAGAAGGGAGAAAAATAATTATCATGAGGAAGAGAGGGAGGGGTAGAGAGAGTTAGTGGGTAAAAGGGAAAGAAAAGAGAGAAGGGGGAAAGGGAGGGAGGGAGGGAGAAAAAATGAGAGAGAGAAAGAGAGAGAAGGACAGAGACAGAGAGAAAGAGAGAGAGAGAGAGAGTGAAGGACAGAGACAGAGAGACAGAGAGAGAGAGAGGGAGAGAGAGAGAAAGAAAGAGAAGGACAGAGACAGAGAGAAAAAGAGAGAGAGAGAGAGAGGGAGAGGGAGAAAAGAGAGAGAGAGAGAAAGAAAGAGAAGGACAGAGACAGAGAGAGAGAGAGAGAAAGAGAGAGAGAGAGAGAGAGGCAGATCAAAAGGTGAACTCGCACTCGCTGTTTTCGGCCCCGATAGGATCTGACATCTTTAAATAAATCAAGAATTCTGGAGAGCTTCGAAGACCGGCAGAATAATAGTGGGTAATTCTGAGTCAGATTTATCAAAGTTTATCGCAGCAAACGAAAGAAATAGGAATTGACATACACACTAAAACAAACAAACAAGCACACAAACACTCCCACACAAACAGATACATACACACAAACAAACACACACGTAATCAAACAAATCCGCACATAAACACAAACACTAGAACAAATAAACACATATGCAAAGAAAAAAAAAAGCTGAGAAAATAAAAACGAAAAAAAAGACCCCAGTATGCAAACACAGACACATAAATATTTACGTGAATTCTAAGGCAGCTTTAAATCCTGACCCCCTCGTGACGGTGACAAGTGTCCTTCGTTTTCTGATCTTGTTTTCCAGTGCCTTCGCCCAAGACGTTCCTCGGTGTCGTGCCAATTGCTCTGCCTTCTTTCGGTGGTGGCTAGTGTCATATGAATGCGTGCATGTGTGTGCATATGCGTGTGTGTGCGTGTGTGCGTGTGTGTTTGTGTGTGTGTGTGTTTGTATGTGTGTTTGTGTGTGTGTGTGTGTGTGTGTGTGTGTGTTTGTGTGTGTGTGTGTGTGTGTGTGTGTGTGTTTGTGTGTGTGTTTGTGTGTGTGTGTGTGTGTGTGTGTTATGAGGCAAGTACGCGCGTGTGTGTGTAGAGCCATGCGTCTATGCGCGTCCGCTCGCGCCATTGTCTTCCTATCTCCGCCGTCCTCCTCCCTGGGCCGAGCCTCCCCCCCCCCTCCCCAGCGCAGCCCCCGCCAAAAGCAGCATGTTTTATTTCGCTGTGAGGTAAGGTCAAGTGGACCAAGACGCAGACCGGCTGAAGGTCACCCGCGGGCCTTCCACCGAAAGCAATGACCTCTGAAGCGAGCCCATGACCTCATCTTTTCTCCTTCGTCAGCGGAGGGAAAGCACGAAGCAACAGTCGTGGGGTAGGTCGGCCTGAAGAACACGCGCTGCCTCACGCACTGGAGAACGGAGAACACTTCCAGGAAGGGTTCATTAAGGAAGAGGGCTAATGCATGAACGGGAGGAGTAAGAGAGAGAGAGAGAGAGGTGAGGAACGAGAGAGAGAGAGATATGGAAGAGAAGAAGAGAGGTAAAAAGAAAAAAAGGAAAAGAACCGTTTTAAAAAGAGAGAAATGAAAAAGAAGAACGCTTTTAAAAAGAGAGAAAGCGAGAAGAGCAGAGAGAAGGACCTCCCCCCGAGAAAGAGAGGAGAGAGGAGGAGAGAAGAGAGCAGGACGCACCCCGGGGACACGGGGATGGGCCTTCATCTGTAGGGGAGAGAGCCGGGTAGTTTGGGCGGTCGCTGCGAGGAACATCGATCGGTTCCCGCCACGCCCCACCACCGCAGACTCCCGAAACCCGCCCGACCGCCGCTCACCCCTCGTGGCGGTCGTGGTTGCGCGCCCCGGGCCGCATGGGCGGGGGCGGGCCGGGGGGGGGGGGAGGGGGAAGGAGGCAAAGAGGGAGCAGCTGGAGGGAAGGAAGAAGCCGAAAATGGGGGAAAGGAAGGAGGGAAGGGACGGGACGAATCGCGACGAAATTCGTATGGATCGAACGAAAGAAAGAAGAGAGAAACATGGAAGGAAAATGGAGAAAAAATAGATAAAATTGTCATGGGTCTTGCGTCTCGAGGGTGTAATTATTTGCACGTGGGATGATACCCCTTAGGGACGGAAGGGGCTAGTGTAAAGGGGAAGGGACGAGCGCGCGTTACAACCACTGCCGCCGGAAGTGTGGCTTGACTCAGACAGATGCAGAGAATATTTCTGAAACGAAGAGAGAGAGAGAGAGAGAGAGAGAAATGTGTATATATAAATCTGCAAAAGATATGAATGCAAAACTGGATATTGTTAACTAGCTTTGGTTATTGTATTTTATTTATCATTCAGCTATTCATTCATTTATTTTTGCTTCCCTTTGTCTCTACAATTGCGAAACGGAGAGAGGAAAAAACTGATGAAATCTTTCAGAAGGATACGAATGCAGATCTGAATATAAATAACAATCTGTGCTTATTCATTTTTTTTCTATCCTTATTTTTACTCTTGCTTCTAGTATGCACAAACGAAGAGAAAAATACAAAAAAAGACAAAATAGGAAAATAAATATGTAAACCTACAAAGGATATGTATAGAAATTTAAACACGGTAAATTTTCTGTGCTTATTCTCTTCATTTCATTTGTTTATTAATTCCTTTATCCATTCCTTTTAATCACTGATCTATTTTACTTTCCTTTATTTCTAGTAAATACAAAGCAATATCAGGGATGGGCAAAAAGTATGCAAATTTGGCCTGGATATTGTTGTGTGCAGCGGCGTGTCTCTTGCTTACATAACTGTCTTGCTACTCTACAAAACGCGAGCCGATTTGTGTTACAAGACTAGTCTAGTTATACGGGTATTAATTTGTATGTTAAACAGAAGGGAAGGGAGGAGAGAATAGGCTCGAAAGGTTGCCATTTTTAGCTGTTTGTTATTCATAGTTCAGACGAGATAGTGATAGGGAAATGTGCAAGGCTCTTAGTGGTTGTTTTAATTCCTTCTGAAGTGGAGGTTGGTTTTGTGTATTCGGGAGCTATGGTACAATACGGTGCAGTGGAGAACAAAGGCTTCCAGTGTGTTAAAGAGCACAGACGGAGGATAGAAATAAAAAATAAATAAAAAATAAATAAAAAAAATCACATGGGAT
>NC_091575.1:8727995-8737995 GCF_042767895.1 Penaeus vannamei | reverse complement strand
AAATAGTAGTAGTACTACAGTAGTAGTAGTGGTACTACTACTACTTCAGCCACTGCAACGGTCAATATCACTATCAATACTATTACAGTGATCATATTTAGTATCATCGTCTCTACTGTCAATAGTAATTTTTATCATAATGATAATACCAAATAAAATGGTAATGACAGGGAGAGCAACAAAAATAAGAACTTTAGTTAGCACGAAAAAAGAGGAAAATAAAATAGCATCTTATGAAATATATCAAACCTTGGTATAAGGAAATTTCATATGATATGATATAAATGTTCTACAGGAAAAGTAAATAAAAATACGATAGCATCTAATGAATATAGAACAAGCTATGATATGACGGAATATTACATGATATGATATAATGTAATAGTATATTAGGCAATATAATAAGATACAAAATAATTTGATATAATATGAAATTATGTGACATGGCATGATATAACAAAATCATCATAAATGTATAATAGTATACTGAATAATATAAGACAACATTACAACATGACATAAAAGAACACAACAAAACACAACGAAGCAAAAATGAAAAATAAAAACGCAACACAATAACATACAAAGCAATAACACAAAACAAACAACACACTTCTGTTACCCGCTGCCATCTGAGCGCGACGCCTTATTCGCACAAAGGACAGCGTGCGAATAACAAACAGTTAAAGGCCAAACATTATCTCATTTCCTTAAAGCAGCGAGAGCAAGGTTCACTCCCACAACGCTTGACAATTACGACAAAAACAGATTTGTTTGTTCTTTGTTTCCAGCAAGGCCTTTTTGTGTGAGTTTTGTCGTTTTTACCAAATGCTGGAAACAATGTACTTGTTAATAAGTATGAATGGTGATAGTTATGTGTGAAGATATCAATTTTATTTGTTGTTATTGTTGCTTTTCTATGTCTGATAAGGAACTATTGACGAGTATACTCCATATGCTGTTAGTGTTTTATTCAATGAATAGATATTTTACTGGTCGGGAAAATGTGCACAGATTGTCCACCGTTCTTATATATATCTATTTATATAGCTATCTATGTATATATATATATATATATATATATAAATATATATATATATATATATATATATATATATATATACCTATAAATATCTATCTGTTTATCTGTCATCTATCTATCTATCTATCTATCTATATCTATATCTTTATCCATCTAGAGAGAGCGAGGCAGGCTGCAAGACAGCGATAGAAATACGAATTTGCGTGTGAGTACGACCATATAGTACAGTACGTGTATGTATGAGTAAGTATGCGTGCATATATTTATGAGTGTGCGCTTGTGAGTTTGTCCTTGCGTATATGTGCGTCCGCATACCCACGCATATCCGCCCATATAAACAGTGCACATATCTATCGCTGTTCCATATATACCAATAAAAGTGTACGTGCTCATGAGTGTGCGCTAGTGGGCTTGCGCTTGCATATATGCGTGAGCCCTCATACCCACGCATACCCACGCATACCCACGCATACCCACCCAGTTAACCAACGCATATATCTATCGCTGTGCCATATCTATCAAAAGCCGCCACGCCCAACAACAAGACCACACGACCCCGAGGCCCCGGTCCGTAAACATGGAAAGCAACGCAGATGAAATTTAATTTGCGACCAAGATATCGGGAATAGCGCGCCTTTATCGGGTCCTCGCTTATCTTGGGCGTGTTTATCGGAAAAGCGATTATTAGATCGGTAAGTATCGGATATCTTAGGGCAAGTTCTTGAAGACGCTGTACGATCACCTGGTAATACAGGTGTGGTGGAAGAAATACGTTTGGTAAAAAAATATAAAAAATTTAAAAAAAAATCTTACGCTTATAATTGTTGTTACTCTTGTTCATTTTTTGTTCTTGTTCTCACTTTTATCTTTATTCTTGTTCTTATTTTTACTCTCATCCATTCTCCTCTTATCGTCTTCCTCTTGTTTTTTTCCTCTTTTCTTCTTCTCATTTCTTTTACTTTTTCCTCTTCCTCCTCCTTCTCAACCTCTTCCTCCTCCTCTTCTTTCTATTTCTACTTCTTCCTCTTTTCTTCATCTTCTATCCCTTCTTACTCCTTTCATAAATCTCAACAAAGCAAGAAAGACACAAGAGTGAATAACCTCTTTCCCTTTTTCTTTATTTCTCTATCTGCATTGTCTTCAGATTTTCACGTTACACATATATAGCGATTGGAATAACGACTTCCACGCAGCCTTCGTCGTCAGCGCTAATGGGTCACTGGAGACATGCAAAGACTCCAAATGTCAGATCTAATACTCACGGCTCCAGACGCTGTATGAGGATAAAGGAAATATTTTCTAAAGCACATCAATTTGGGATATTTAAAGGCGTGTCCGTGTTTGTATCTACGCGGATGGTCATCTCCCCATTAATCTTTCTTTTTGCTTCTCTGTCTCTCTGTCTCTGTTTTTTCTCTGTTTATCTATCTGTGTGTGTCTGTGTGTGTGTGTGTGTTTCTGTCTATCTGTCTGTCTCTATCTATCTATCTATCTATTTGTTTACCTCCGTCTCACTATTTCTCTGCTTCTTTCTTTCTTTCTCTCTCTCTCTCTCTCTCTCTCTCTCTCTCTCTCTCTCTCTCTCTCTCTCTCTCTCTCTCTCTCTCTCTCTCTCTCTCTCTCTCTATATATATATATATATATATATATATATATATATATATATATATATATATATATATATATATATATATATTTGTGCGTATGTGTGTGTGTGTGTGTGTGTGTGTGTGTGTGTGTGTGTGTGTGTGTGTGTGTGTGTATGTGTTTGTGTGTGCGTGTGTGTATGCGAACATGTGCGTACGTGCGTGCGTGTGTGTGTGTGTTTGAGTGTGCATATGTATATGTGTGTGTTTGTGTGTATGTGTGTGTATGTGCGTGTATGTGTGTGTGTGTGCATATACAGTCATATATATATATATATATATATATATATATATATATATATATATATATATATATATATATATATATATATATATATATATATACATATATATGTATGTATATATATGAATGTGTGTGTGTGTGCGAGAGCGTGCGCATGCGTGCCTGTGCATGTCATATCACAGCCGATTAGCGCCCCCTCCCCGCCCCCTCCCCGCCCCCTCCTCAGCCCGCTCTGCCCCCTCCTCCGCCTGCACTGCCCCCTCCCCGCCCGCTCCGCCCCCTCCCCGCCCCCTCCCCGCCCGCTCCGCCCCCGCCACACCCGAAGGTATAAGTGATACTCGATTATATTATCACGGGTCGATCGATAAATCGAAGGATAATTATGTTGCTGGAAAGTCGCCCTCTGTCCTTCCTGTTTCCGCTCCCCCCCCCCCTTCTCCTTCTCCTCCTTCTCTTACTTTTGCTACCTGCTGCTCCTTATTAACCTCCTCCTCTTCCTTTCCCCTACTTCTCTCTTCCTCTCCTCCCCTTCCTCTCTCCTCGCCGTTATCCTCTACTTCCTCCTTCACCGTCCCGTTCCTCCTCCCTCTCCTCCTCCTCCTTCCTCCTCCCCTCCTCCTCCTCCCCCAACCCCCTCCCCTCCCCCTCCCACTCCTTCCCCTTCCTTCCGCCTCCTCCTCCTCCTACTCCTCTTCCTCCTCTTCCTCCTACTTTTCCTCCTCCTTCTCCTCATCCTCCTCCTTACTCCTCCTCCCTCTTCCTCCCTATTCCTCTCCTCTATCCTCCACCTCCTCCTCCTCCTTATTTCTCTCCTTTCCTCCTCCTCCCCTCCCCCTCGCCTTCCCCTCCTCCTCCCCTCCCCCTAGCCTTCCCCTCCTCCTCCCCTCCCCCTCTCTCTTCCTCCCTATTCCTCTCCTTTCCTCCTCCCCTTTTTAATTCCCTCTTCTCTCCTCTCTTTTCTTCTCTCTCTCTCTCTCTCCTAATCATCCCCGACAGCCTGCGATTTCTCGGGGGTTCAAGCAAGTCATTTCCAAGGAGAAATACTTCGTAATTATGCATTTGTCGGGGAAGATTGCAGCGTGAGGGGAAAAAGAGGGGGAAATAGGGGAAAAAGAGGGGATAGGAGGGAACAGGAGGAAAGAGGGGAAAGAAGGAGGAAATAGGGGAAAAGAGGGGATAGGAGGAAACAAGGAAAAGTCGGAAAGAACGAGGAAATAGAGGAAGAGAGGGGAAAAAGAGGGGGAAATAGTGGAAAAAGAGGGGATAGGAGGAAAGTCGGAAAGAACGAGGAAATAGAGGAAAAGAGGGGGGATAGAAGGAGGAAATAGGGGAAAAAGAGGGGATAGGAGAAAACGGGGGAAAAGTCGGAAAGTACGAGGAAATAGAGGAAGAGAGGGGAAAAAGAGGGGGAAATAGTGGAAAAAGAGGGGATAGGAGGAAAGTCGGAAAGAACGAGGAAATAGAGGAAAAGAGGGGAAAAAGAGGGGGAAATAGCGGAAAAAGGAGGGGATAGGAGGAAAAGTCGGAAAGAACGAGGAAATAGAGGAAAAGAGGGAAAAAGAGGGGGAAATAGCGGAAAAAGAGGGGATAGGAGGAAAAGTCGGAAAGAACGAGGAAATAGAGGAAAAGAGGGGGAAAAAGAGGGGGAAATAGTGGAAAAAAGAGGGGATAGGAGGAAAGACGGAAAGAACGAGGAAATAGAGGAAAAGAGGGGAAAAAGAGGGGGAAATAGTGGAAAAAGAGGGGATAGGAGGAAAGTCGGAAAGAACGAGGAAATAGAGGAAAAGAGGGGAAAAAGAGGGGGAAATAGTGGGAAAAGAGGGGAAAGGAGAAAACGGGGGAAAAGAGGGAAAGTACGAGGAAATAGAGGGAGAGAGGGGAAAGAAGGAGGAAATAGGGGAAAAGGGGGGGGATAGGAGGAAACAGGGGAAAGTCGGAAAGAACGAGGAAAAAGAGGGGAAAGAAAGGGAAGATAGGGGAAAAGAGGGAGAAAGAAAGTCGGAGTAAGAGAAGAATAGGGGAAAGAGGGAAAGAAAGGGAAGATAGGGGAAAACAGGGAGACAGAAAAAGAGAGAGAAGAAATGAAGATAATGTAGAAAAGAAAGGGAAAGAAAGAAATGAAAAGGGAAAGGAAGGAGGGAAAGTCGAAGTAGAGAAGAGAGAAAGGGAAGAAGCAAAAAGGAATGCAGGAGAAAAGAAGACAAGAGGGAGAAAAATATGATAAGGGAATAATGGGAAAGGAGGCAAGGGATGGAGAAAAAAGGAAAATATAAGAAAGGAGGAATGGTAAAGGGGAGGAAAGAAGAGAAAGCATATAAAGGAAAACAAAGGAAGAAGAGAAGAAAACGAAAAACAAGTAAAAAGAATAAGAGAAAGGAAAGTTACAGTAAAGACGGACAGAGAAGAGGGAGAAAGATAGAGAAAGGGAAGATGAATAAAATGGAAGGTAAGAGTAGGAATAAAAGGGGAAATTATAAAAGAAGTGAAAGAAGTAAGGGATGAAATGTGAGAAGAATAAGAAAAATCGTAGAATTTGTATATCTTTTATACAATTTCTTTTTATTGTTTTGTCCACTTCCCTGTCTTCCATTTATTTACTCTCTGTGGTACATCGCTGTCCTTGCTCTAGATTTTTTGTTTATCCGTGTGTTAGCTTGTGTGTGTGTGTGTGTTTGTGTGTGTGTGTGTGCGAGAGAGAGAGAGAGAGAGAGAGAGAGAGAGAGAGAGAGAGAAAGAGAGAGAGAGAGAGAGAGAGAGAGAGAGAGAGTGAGAGAGAGAGAGAGAGAGAGAGAGAGAGAGAGAGAGAGAGAGAGAGAGTGGCGTATGTATGTGTACGTAGAAATGTCAGCCTGGCGAATGTATATGTAAATGTGTGATTAGGAACCTTATGCATATATGTCTGCGTATGTGTGTGTATATGTATTTGACCCCCCCCCCCCCCAGTCCTTCCCCTCTGCACCCAGGGACCCCTGCTCAGTCCCAACCCCCGCACTTGTCTACTCCTGACAGGCTTATTGTCAGCGCTGTTACCTCAGTTCATTAAGTCTGCTCCTGTCAGTCACTCACAGACCCCCATCCCCCTGCCTCCTACTGATCACCTCCTGCCACCCCCTCCCCCATCCCCTCCCTCTAACCATAGACCCCTTGTCCTCATTCCAAATCCTCCTTGTCAATATGTCTTCATTCCCCTCTCTCTCCCCCTTTCCCTCTTCTTCTTCCTTCTCCCCTTTCCTCTCTTCGTCCTTCCCTTCCTTTCCCTCTCGTCCTTCCCTCTTTCCCTTCCTTACTTTCTCTTCTCCGTCTCCTTCCCTCTTTCCTCTCTCTCTTTTCTCTACCCTCTCTCCTTCCCTCTCCTTCCTCCCCTTTTTACCTTACCTCCTTTCTCCTCCTTCTTTCCTTTCCTCTCTGCCCTTCCCCCGACTCTCTCTCCTCCCTCCCCCTCCCTCACTCTGCATTATCTACATATCACCTTGTTTATGGCCCTGATTTGTTTATTCTTATCCCCCCCTTTCATTTACTCTCTGCTTCACTTTCTTCTCTCTCTCTCTCTCTCTCTCTCTCTCTCTCTCTCTCTCTCTCTCTCTCTCTCTCTCTCTCTCTCTCTCTCTCTCTCTCTCTCTCTCTCTCGCTCTCGCTCTCGCTCTTTCCTTTCACCATCCAATCCTCCATTCATATATATATCAATAGACCACTGGCCCTTTATATTTCTCTCTTCTGCGGATTTATTATTCATTAGTTATCATCATCTGTCATTATCAGCTCTCGTAGCATCCTTATCATGATCCTCTTAGTTCTTCCTTTTTCCTTCCTTCTTCTCCATTATTCGTTATCATCAGTTGTTACCTTCTATAATCCCTACATTAACTCGCTTAGTATTTTCCGCTTTTCTTCCTATTTCGCTTCACTCTTCTGTTATTACTCTTTTATCTTGTTTTTCCTCTTTTCTCCCCGGCTCCCCTCCTTTTACATCTCCTTTTCTTCTTCATTATTTTTCTCCGTCTTCTTCATTTCTCTTCATCTCTTCTTATTATTCCCCCTTTGTTAAAATCAGTGTTTCCCAACTATTTTCGTTCTGTGGCTCCTGACTAATATATAATGATCTCCATGTCAGTGTCTGTCATCTTTCAGATTCCACTATCACTAGTTATGAATAGTTTAATGGTGTCAGTATCTATACATCAAGAACACTCTCTGGGAAGATTCCAATTTACTGATGTGTGAGAGATAATTCTATGTAGGCACTATTTAGGTGAGATAAATTCAGCTTCATTCGACGTCAAAATCTTTATATTGCTCCATGGCCCCCTACAAATCTGAAATCTGTCTTAAATCTGAAACTGTTTCATTTCCTCCAAAGATGTGAAGATCACTCATTGTCACTTCTTCGTAAAGGAAATATAATGAAACGGAAAAGAAGAAAAATGTTTGCCTGTTGCCTGACTTTTACAAGGAATTGCAGGTAAAAACATTTTTACAGATTTTTCTACATTTACTATATGTATATTATCATGTGTGTGTGTGTGTGTGTGTGTGTGTGTGTGTGTGTGTGTGTGTGTGTGTGTGTGTGTGTGTGTGTGTGTGTGTGTGTGTGTGCGTGTGTGTGTGTGTGTGTGTGCGCGCGTGTGTGCATGTGTGCGTGTGTGTGCGTATGTGTATGTGTGCGTGCGTGCGTGCGTGCGTGTGTGCGTGCGTGCGTGTGTGTGTGTGTGTTTAGAATCTTCATTATGTGCAGAAATCCGTGAAAATTTAACGAGGGTGTGGGAAGTGGAAGGACAATGGATTGCAAAACACAGAACATAAACAAAAATAACAGAATATAAATTTATTGACCCTTCAGCATAACAACCCAAGGATGACAATAAATACCCGTCTCTTTGCGAGCACGTGGACTCTCCCTGGCTTCCCACGCCCCTATGTCTAAAACATTTACTGGGTGACCTTCCCGCCCATTACATATTAAACGACCTGCTACCGAACGCCATGTGCCAGGCTGCTACATGAAAAATGGCTGGTTACTCGTTAGGTAATTCAGGACCTCGTTCGCTACGCGCCATTTGCTCCTTCCGTTACCTTTTCCTTTCTCTTACTACGTCTCTCTTTTTATTCTTTTTCTTTTTCTCTATTTTTTCTCTTCTTCTTTTTCTTTTTCTCTATTTTTCCTCTGCTTCTTTTTCTTTTTCTCTATTTTTTCCTCTTCTTTTTCTTCGGTTTCGGCTTCTTTTTCTTTCCTTTTCTTTTCCTTTCTCTTTTACTGGTATGTTCTTTTGTCTATCTCGTTTTCTTCTCTCCGTTCTATATTCTTTTATTTTATTCATTATCTTATTCTTTGTCTTCTTTTCCTTTCCCTTTATTTTTCCTTATCTTTTACCCCTTTTTTTATCACGTGCTTATCAATTGTTTTTTTGTTTGTTTGTTTGTTTTTTTGCGTGTTATGTTTTGTTACTTTTCCTCCTCTCTAATTCTCCTCCATTTTCCCTTTCGTTCTCCCATTCCTTTGGTTTTTACTGCAGTTACACGTTCCCTTACTCTATTTTTCTCTTCTTTTTTTTACAGTCTCTCATCCACTATTACTCACACTTGCCTTTCACTCTCAAAACTCTCATTTCTCCCTTTACCTCCCCTCTCTCCACTTTCTTCAATCTTCCATCTCTCTCCTCCCTACCCCCACCCCTCTCCCCTTCCCTCACCCCCACTCCTCTCCCCTTCCCCACCCCCAATCTCCTTCTCCCTAACCCCTTACCACCCCAACCCCACCTTAACCCCCCCCTACTTTACTCCCCACCCCATCTCCCTTAACCCCCTCCTTCACCCCACCCCATCTCCCTCAACCCCCCTCCCTCCACCCCCACCCCATCTCCCTCAACCCCCCTCCTTCACCCCCACCCCATCTCCCTCAACCCCCCTCCTTCACCCCCACCCCATCTCCCTTAACCCCCCTCCTTCACCCCCACCCCATCTCCCTTAACCCACCCCATATTCCTCAACCCCCCTCCTTCATCCCCACCCCATCTCCCTCAATCTCCCTCAACCCCCCTCCTTCACCCCCACCCCAACCCCTCTTAACCCCCCTCCTTCACCCCCACCCCATCTCCCTAAACACCCCCACCCCCCTATCCCTTCACTAATGTATCGGTGTTTTGACAGATCCCGGGAGTGCTTGAACGGGGTCTTCCGCTGCCACCCTTGATCAGGCGATCACCCTAAGTGTCGGGGTGGGTTGAGGGTCGACCCGAACCCGGCCTTTCTCTGTCTATTTAAGCAGCGAGAGTTGCAGTTTAAGGGGAATGGGATAATGTTTTGTTAGTAGTCTTAGTATCAGTATTATGAAGTATTATCATTATCAATTATCGTATATTATTCTTGTTGTTATCATCGCTTTTATTATTATATTAGTTTTCGTTATCAATATTCATATCATCATGATTATCATTATTAACATTTTCATTATCATTTTTATTATTAGGAATATCTGTTTCGATTTAAATTAGTGAAGTTGAAATTGATATCAAATACACGTTAAAGTGAAGAGCAATATTGTTCAAATTACATTAGATTAAACTAAAATTAAAGCCTAAGCATCATCAGTTATTCTCTTCACTGTATCAGATATCACCATTGTCTCTAACATAATTAGTGTTGCTTCTCCAGCATTACTTTGTGTTTAACATGATTTACTTGTAATTTGGTCTTTTAATTCGATCACCTACTTCATATTCTTAATTTTCTGAATTGATCAAATGCCCTTTTACCATACGTATATGACCTAAGGTTTGGACAGTTGACGAGGTCATCTCATTTCTCATACACAAGATTAAATGTATTTAACGATTTTAACTTTTAACTTCATTATCCGTTTCAAAGATTCACCCAAACACGAGAGTTGACTAAATACACTTTTTTATCTGTATTTCTCTCACTCGAGAAAGGATCTCAAATTGCACTTAATCAAGATATCTGTACTGAATTAAGGTAAATAAACATTCTATTTTCCTTAATGATTTTGTTTTAATAGTTTCCGGCTAACACAGTGCTAGACTAGATCTACCTCTCTACTCATAGACATGCTAT
>NC_091575.1:8702995-8705495 GCF_042767895.1 Penaeus vannamei | reverse complement strand
TTTCTTCTTTCTTTCTTTCTTTCTTCTTTCTTTCTTTCTTCTTGCTTCTTTCTTTCTTTCTTCTTTCTTTCTTTAATTTGCTCTTTCTTTTTCTTCTTTCTTTTTTTCTTTTTTCTTTCTTTTCTTCTTTCTTTCTTTTCTTCTTTCTTTCTGACTTTTCTTCTTTCTTTTTTCTTTCTTTCATTTCTTCTTTCTTTCATTCATTTCTTCTTTCTTTCTTTCTTTTCTTCTTTCTTTTTTTCTTCCTTTCTTTCTTTCTTTTCTTCTTTCTTTCTTTTCTCTCTTTCTTTCTTTCCTTCTTTCTTTCTTTTTTTCTTTCATTTTCTTTCTTTTCTTTTCTTCTTTCTTTCTTTCTTTCTTTCTTTCTTTTCTTCTTTCTTTCTTTTCTTCTTTCTTTCTTTCTTTTCTCCTTTCTTCCTTCATTTCTCGCTTTCTTTTCTTTTCTTTCCTTCTTTCTTTCTTTTCTTCTTTCTTTCTTTTCTTCTTTCTTTCTTTTCTTCTTTCTTTCTTTTCTTCTTTTTCTTGTTTTCTTCTTTCTTTCTTTCTTTTCTTCTTTCTTTCTTTTTCTTTTCTTCTTTCTTTTTATCTTTCTTTCCTTCTTTCTTTCTTTCTTTCTTTACTTCTTTCTTTCTTTCTTTATTTATTTTTTCTTTTCTTCTTTCTTTCTTTCTTACTTTCTTTTCTTCTTTCTTTCTTTCTTTCTTTCTTTTCTTTCTTTCTTTCTTTCTTTCTTTCTCTCCTTCTTTCTTTCTTTCTTTCTTTCTTTTCTTCTTTCTTCTTTCTTTCTTTCTTTTCTTCTTTCTTTCTTTCTTTCATTTTCTTCTTTCTTTCTTTATTCCATTTTCTTCTTTCTTTCTTTCTTTCATTTCTTCTTTCTTTCTTTTCTGTCTTTCTTTCTTTTCTTCTTTCTCTCTTTCTTTTCTTCTTTCTTTCTTTCATTTTTTCTTTCTTTCATTTTACTATTATTTCATTTCTTCTTTCTTTCATTCTTTTCTTTTTCCCTTCATTTCTTCTTTCTTTCTTTCATTTCTCTCTTTCTCTTTTTCTTCTTTCTTTCATTCTTTTCTTTCATTCTCTTTTTCCTTCTTTCCTTTTTTCTTTCTTTATTTCTTCTTTCTTTCTTTCATTCTCTTCTTCTTTCTTTCTTTCTTTTTCTTCTTTCTTTCTTTTTCTTCTTTCTTTCTTTTCTTCTTTCTTGCTTTCTCTTCTTCTTTCTTTCCTTATTTCTTTTCTTCGTTCTTTCTTTACCGCAGAAGATTCTTTCTTTTCTTCTTTCTTTCTTTTTTTCTTCTTTCTTTCTTTCATTCCTTCCTTCTTTCTTTTCTTTTCTTTCTTTCTTTCTTTTTTTTTCCTTTTCTTTTTTCTTTCTTTCTTTTCTTCTTTTTTTTTCTTTTCTTTCTTTATTTTTTTCTTACTTCCTTTTTTTCTTTGTTTTTTTCTTTTTCTTCTTTCTTTCTTTCTTTTTCTTCTTCTTTCTTTCCTTTTCTTCTTTCTCTCTTTTTTTCATTCTTTCTTTCTTTTTCTTCGTTTTTTTTTCTTTTTCTTCTTTCGTTTACTTCTTTCTTTCTTTTACTTCTTTCTTTCTTTCTTTCTATCTTCTTCTTTCTTTCTTTCTTTCTCTGCGTCTTTTTTTCTTTCTTTCTTTCTATCTTCTTTCTTTCTTTTTTTTCTTCTTCTTTCTTTGTCCTTCTTTCTTTCTTTGTTTTTTCTTTCTTCCTTCTTCCTTTCTTTCTTTCTTCTTTCTTTCCTTCAGTCTTTCCTTTCTTGCTTCTTTCTTTCCTTTAGTCCTTTCTTTCTTCTTTCTTTCTTTCTTTTCTTCTTTCTTTCTTTCTTTTTGTCTTTTCTTTCTTTCTTTCTTTCTTTCTTTTCTTCTATCTTTCTTTCTTTCTTTTTCTTTCTTTCCTTCCTTCTTTCTTTCTTTCTTTCCTTCTTTCTTTCTCTTTCTTTCTTTCTTTCTTTTCTTCTTCCTTTTCTTTCTTTTCTTTCTTTCATTTCTTTTTTCTTTTCTTCTTTCTTTCTTTCTTTTCTTCTTTCTTTCTTTCTTTTCTTCTTTCTTTCTTTCTTTTCTTCTTTCTTTCTTTCTTTTCTTCTTTCTTTCTTTTATTTCTTCTTTCTTTCTTTCTTTTCTTCTTTCTTTCTTTCTTTTCTTCTTTCTTTCTTTATTTTCTTGTTTCTTTCTTTTCTTCTTTCTTTCTTTTCATCTTTCTTTCTTTCTTTCTTTTCTTCTTTCTTTTTTTTCTTCTTTCTTTCTTTCTTATCTTCTTTCTTTCTTTCTTTTCTTCTTTCTTTCTTGTCTTCTTTCTTTTCTTCTTTCTTTCTTTCTTTTTTTCTTTCTTTCTCTTTTTTTTTTTCTTTCTTTCTTTTCTTCTTTTTTTCTTTCTTTTCTTCTTTCTTTCTTTCTTTTCTTCTTTCTTTCTTTTCTTCTTTCTTTCTTTCTTTCTTTCTTTCTTTTTCTTCTTTCTTTCTTTTCTTCTTTCTTGTTCTTATTTCCTTTCTTTTT
>NC_091575.1:8697995-8700495 GCF_042767895.1 Penaeus vannamei | reverse complement strand
ATAGATGAAGAGATAAGTAGATAGGTGGAGAGGAAGAAGTTTTGATACAAAGATCAAAAGATGTATAAATTGAAAAATAGATACTGTATATATTTATGAATTACATATACGTATATTTGTATGTATATATATGTATGCATACGTGTGTGTGTGTGTGTGTGTGTGTGTGTGTGTGTGTGTGTGTGTGTGTATGTGTGTGTGTGTGTGTGTGTGTGTGTGTGTATGTGTGTATGCACACACACACACACACACACACACACACACACACACACACACACACACACACACACACACACACACACACACACACACACACACATGTATAGATACATACATATATATATATATATATATATATATGTGTGTGTGTGTGTGTGTGTGTGTGTGTGTGTGTGTGTGTGTGTGTGTGTGTGTGTGTGTGTGTGTATGTATATATATATATATATATATATATATATATATATATATATATATATATATATATATATATATATATATATACATATATATATGTATATATATAAATATGTATATATATATATATATATATATATATATATATATATATATGTATATATATAAATATGTATATATATAAATATGTATATATATATATATATATATATATATATATATATATATATATATATATATATATATGTTTTTATATATATAAATATAATAATAATAATAATAATAATAATAAAGAGTTTATTAAGTAAAGTCTTAGTTACAAGGGTAAAATTGTTACTTTACAAAGTTATCATTTAAGTTTCTAATACAATAGGGAACAATAGACATATAATATCTGGATGTATGACACTTTGGTTCACATAATTTGTTGTTAACATCCTCACGAAGCTGTCTGCTTGATTGACGCAAGTCGGGAAGCAGGTGCCGATATCTCGTAGATGTAAAGATGTGTGCGAATTTTTCTGCTGGGTTTTTTCTCCGGTCTTTTAAAGAGGGTATCTGCAGTTGGTTTAGTGCCTCTGTGTATGTGGTGTAGTTTGACCCGAGAATGATACGTAATGCTCTTTTCTGAAGTCTCTAAATTTATTTTTTCAAAGTTGGTAATGGACGAATGCCAGACTGGTGCTGAATATTCACAGACTGGTCGAAGGAAAGTCGTCCATTTGCGAAGGAGGTCTTCTTGGGATGCACCGAAAGATTTTAATTTGGTTAGCACAAAGAACTCTCTTCCACACTGAAATCAGTTTCTTGGTGTTGGCGAATCACTTCAAATCGTCACTGATAACTGTTCCCAATAGATTCACCTCTTTGGCCCGAGTTAAGAGTTCCTCGCCTATTTTTAGAGTACTACCACTGTCGGCTTATTTGTTAAATTCAAATTTTGTTTCTGTGCATTTCTTGGTGTTGACAGACATTTTGTTAGTTGAAGCCCACTCTGACACTTGCTTAAGGGCGTCTTGTAATAAGGTGTTTCCTTGCCCTGGTTGGTGTGCTAGTGCAAGTGCCATGTCGTCCACATATTTGTAGATCTTCACGTGCGGAATTTTGTCCTAATTTACCATTATCAGAAACAATAATGGGCCGAGAACCGTTCCTTGAGGGACACCGCAGTGAAGATCAATTTCATCGGATATTTGGTTGTTTGCACGAGTCCTCTGGGAGCGAAGGTTGATGAAGGAAGATATCCACTTCAGCCAGCCCTCGTGGAAACCCAGAGAAATCATTTTCTTAATCAATGTGGTGTGGTCGATGAGATCAAATGCTTTCCTCAGGTCGATGGTGACGGTAGTGACCTCGAGTCTTTTGTCTACATTTGAAGTGATGTAATTGATCAGGTCAATTAGGTAATGGACTGTGGAGCTACCCTTGGTATTTCCAAATTGGCGACGATCTAATTTTGGGGCGAATATTTTCCACAATTCTTTAGCAATTATTCTCTCGAGTATTTTGCAAGGAATATGTGTTAATGATATGGGCCTAAGGTCATCGAGAGAATTAGGTGGATTTGTGTTGGGAATTGGGACTGTGGTAGCACGCTTCCATAGGTCAGGCACCACGCCCTCGGTGATGGAGCAGTTAAAGATGTCGCAGAGGGGGGTGGCGAGCTCGGGAGCGAATTCACGTAGTAACCTCGGCGGGATGCCATCAGGGCCAGGAGATTTGCTTTTTGCTATCCTTCTGAAGTGTTGGTACACGTCGTATTCGCTGACAATTGCTTGCAGAGGGCGCGAGGGTAAGTTGGCAGTTCTGCTGATTGTAATGGTGGGAGTAGCTTGTTGATGTTCGCAAAGTGACAGTTGATGATGTTAGCAGCGTTTTCTGGCGAGTCGGCAATTTCGCTGATGTGAGAGAGGTAACTGTCACTTCTTTTGTCACCGATTAAATTCCGAATGTGGCTATACCACGATTTGGGATTTGCGTCACTGATTTTATCAATTATTTGCTTATGATAATTTTTCTTAGCCGATCTTATCTCTTGTCTAACCTTTTTTGCCAAGTACTATGTTGCATCGGTGTTTTTTGTTTT
>NC_091575.1:8690495-8692995 GCF_042767895.1 Penaeus vannamei | reverse complement strand
TTTACATATACTTGTTTACGGTCGCTCGCGGAGAAAGGTGAAAAGGCCTTTATCTCTGGTTGTTATGGCTGCCTGGTTCCACGTCGTTTATTCCCGTTTTCCCTTTTGTGGATCCTTTAGCGCGGAGTTGTTGTTTCCTTCTCCGTGAGAGCGGGTGGGGCTGTGGGGGGCGGTGGGTGGACGAGTGCCTCTGTGTATGTGGTGTAGTTTGACCCGAGAATGATACGTAATGCTCTTTTCTGAAGTCTCTAATTTTATTTTTTCAAAGTTGGTAATGGACGAATGCCAGACTGGTGCTGCATATTCACAGACTGGTCGAAGGAAAGTCGTCCATTTGCGAAGGAGGTCTTCTTGGGATGCACCAAAAAAAAATTAATTTGGTTAGCACAAAGAACTATCTTCCACTCTTTGAAATCAGTTTCTTGGTGTTGGCGAACCACCTTAAATCGTCACTGATAACTGTTCCCAATAGATTCACCTCTTTGGCCCGAGTTAAGAGTTCCTCGCCTATTTTTAGAGTACTATCACTGTCGGCTAATTTGTTAAATTTAAATTTTGTTTCTGTGCATTTCTTGGTGTTGACAGACATTTTGTTAGTTGAAGCCCACTCTGACACTTGCTTAAGGGCGTCTTGTAATAAGGTGTTTCCTTGCCCTGGTTGGTGTGCTAGTGCAAGTGTCATGTCGTCCACATATTTGTAGACCTTCACGTGCGGAATTTTGTCCTCATTTACCATTATCAGAAACAATAATGGGCCGAGAACCGTTCCTTGAGGGACACCGCAGTGAAGATCAATTTCATCGGATATTTGGTTGTTTGCACGAGTCCTCTGGGAGCGAAGGTTGATGAAGGAAGATATCCACTTCACCCAGCCCTCGTGGAAACCCAGAGAAATCATTTTCTTAATCAATGTGTTGTGGTCGATGAGATCAAATGCTTTCCTCAGGTCAATGGTGACGGTAGTGACCTCGAGTCTTTTGTTTACATTTGAAGTGATGTAATTGATCAGGTCAATTAGGTAGTGGCCTGTGGAGCTACCCTTGGTATTTCCAAATTGGCGACGATTTAATTTTGGGGCGAATATTTTCCACAATTCTTTAGCAATTATTCTCTAGAGTATTTTGCAAGGAATAGG
The DNA here is from genome assembly GCF_042767895.1 of Penaeus vannamei. Lineage (NCBI taxonomy): Eukaryota > Metazoa > Arthropoda > Malacostraca > Decapoda > Penaeidae > Penaeus > Penaeus vannamei. The sequence goes on along the minus strand of NC_091575.1, from coordinate 8,691,860 downwards.
TGTTAATGATATGGGCCTAAGATCATCGAGAGAATTGGGTGGATTTGTGTTGGGAATTGGGACTGTGATAGCACGCTTCCATAGGTCAGGCACCACGCCCTCAGTGATGGAGCAGTTAAAGATGTCGATGTCGTGGGGGGTGGCGAGCTCGGGAGAGAATTCACGTAGTAACCTCAGCGAGATGTCATCAGGGCCAGGAGATTTGCTTTTTGCTATCCTTCTTCAAGTGTTGGTACACGTCGTATTCGCTGACAATTGCTTGCAGAGGGCGCGAGGGTAAGTAAGTTGGCAGTTCTGATGATTGTTATGGTGGGAGTAACTTGTTGATGTTCGCAAAGTGACAGTTAATGATGTTAGCAGCGTTTTCTGGCGAGTCGGCAATTTCGCTGATGTGAGAGAGGTAACTGTCACTTCTTTTGTCACCGAGTAAATTCCGAATGTGGCTATACCACAATTTGGGATTTGCGTCACTGATTTTATCAATTATTTGCTTATGATAATTTTTCTTAGCCGATCTTATCTCTTGTCTAACCTTTTTTGCCAAGTACTATGTTGCATCGGTGTTTTTTGTTTTCTAAGCTTTTTGTCTTGCCAGGATAAGGTCTTTGATCCTGTTGGTGACCCATGGTTTGTCCTGATGGTGGGTGGAAGTTCTTTTTAAGGGGAAGCAGTTGTCAACTTGGTTCCAGATTGATTTATAAAAAAAAGTTTGCATTTAGTGTTCGGGTCGGGGGCCTGAAGAACGTCGGCCCAGTCATGATGAGTTATCCATGATCCGAACTCGCAGATTTTAGAATCAGGGAATCTACGAATAAGTTTTGTTCCCTTTAATTGCGTGGGTGCCTGGTATTTCTTTGGTACCCAGAGCAGCGACAAGTGATGTCTATTGCCTAAAGGGGGCAGGGGAGTTGGAATTTCATAAAAATGCTCTATTTGTTATGATTTTGTCCAGGGTATTTTTCCCACGCGTGGCGAATGACACAACCTGCATAAAATTCAGTAAAGAGGTGATTTCATAATCAGAAAAGGTGTTCAGGTCGCCAAGAATTACAAAAAAGGGATTTCCGTACTTTGTTTGGAGAATGAACACATTTTCTATTATGTGTTCTCTGAGGCTTTCTTCGGTAGGTGCCCTTGGGGGGAAATATATCCCGCAGATTACGAGCACACTGATTTCGCGAGGCAGCCATGTAGGTCTAACAGCGAGCCAAAATGTTTCAAGGTCGTCACTTGATGGATTTTATGGTGTTACAGGGGATAGTATCTTTGATGTAGATACCAACGCCACCACCTTTTCTGCCCTGACGAATTTTGTTAAATAAGTGGTACCCCTGTATGGTTCCGATGTTTAATGTATCGTCTTTG
>NC_091575.1:8670653-8674995 GCF_042767895.1 Penaeus vannamei | reverse complement strand
TCCTCGCGCAAGAAAAATACTCTACAGTCTGATGTGATCTACCAGCCTATGATTCCAAAATATTCCATAAATGTAACTGTAGACAAGACACTCTAACTCTGAGTCAACTTTTTATTTAACAGCCATCAGTATTTGTAAACTAACAGAAGCACGCACTGGCCCTACAAGTAATGACAATCTACAAATCGGGTTTAACAGCAACCAGCTATCACCTTCCTGTACGAACGCTTTCGGTTCCTTCCACTGGTCAGTTTCCGCCAATCCCGCCAGGCCTAAAGGCTGCATGATAACACAGGACTGTCTTTATAAATAATAGCATGTTGTTCGGACATGCCATCATTATAAATATAAATATAACTTGTTCCCAGGAAGAGAGAAATAAAATAATATAAGTATCATGAGTACTTGGCTATACTAGTGTAGCTATTTGCATGACAACTTCTGAAGGACGAATTATTAACAGGTGTGATCGACTTAAAACAGGCTTGTGATCGACCATTCGATCGCGATCACCCCTGTAATATAGGAAAAGAGGGAGATAGAGGGAGAGACGAGGGGAGTGGGTTACAGAGAGAGAGAGAGGGAAAGAGACAGAGATGGTTAAAAATTATACATTAAATAGCTCAGGGTCTGACATAAAAAGTCTATAAAAATGTATTCCGTTTACAGATTCACTCCTGTACGAACTGACGCTACTGAAACTGGTACCGCCCTTAGAACGAAACGCTATCATAACATTTTCAGTTTGTAGTCTGAAAGTAATAGAATATCTTTCGGTGCGAGTCAGACACAATATCCTTTTTATTGGTAGAAATAAGAATGTCATTGAACATTATTGAGGAAGCTTATCACAGCGTTGAAACTGAAAGATAGACTGAAATGGAAAAAAATTATGCTAAACTGAAAAATGCTTTCAAAGACGTAACACTGAACTTAAATAATCCTGAAATTACTATTAATTAAACCGAAATTAACTGAGATACAATTTTAAAACATTAATTTAGATAATGGTGAATGAAAACTAGTAGTTTAAGAAGAGGGGAAAAGACAATAGACAGAAAATGGCGTTACATTAATCTGGAACAAAGGACGATAAAAAAAAATCTACATATGTAATAAAAGTCTTTAAAAGTGACAGACAGAAAGTTATAGAAGAAAACATTAGATTCAATAATTTATCATAATAGGAAAAGCGAATAATAAATAAAAGTGACGGTGGTTATCAATGACTACTAAGATAGAGGTTCCATTTGAAGAAAAAAAAGTTCCATTTGCTTAAGTTGGAAATTTCAATTGGAAGAAAAATAAAGAACACAAAAAACATCGTAGCATATAATGGCCTTAATAAAATGAATGGATAAATTTATTCCACAGACAACCAGCCTCAGACCCGAGAACCCAGACCCAGGTTCTAGACCATTGGCCTTGGCTCGAGTCCCCAGACCCCAAGACTAACATTCAAAACCCAAACACAGGCTCTAGACCCCAGATCCTAAACCGCGACCCGAGACCCCAGATCCTGGTCGCGAGACCCGAGACCACAGAATAAAGACCTAGACATTAGACCCCAGACCCCGGATCCCAGGCCCCAGACGTTAGACCCCGGATCCCAGGCCCCAGACGTTAGACCCCGGATCCCAGGCCCCAGACGTTAGACCCCGGATCCCAGGCCCCAGACGTTAGACCCCGGATCCCAGGCCCCAGACGTTAGACCCCGGTTCCCAGGCCCCAGACATTAGACCCCGGATCCCAGGCCCCAGACGTTAGACCCCGGATCCCAGACCCTAGACCTTAGGCCATATACACCTGCCCGAGTTCCCAGACCCAGACCTCAGATTCTAGACCCTGAACCGAGACCCCTGACGCCGCACCCGATAACCCAGACCCCAGTCCGAGTCCCCAGACCCCGGATCCAAGACCATAGACCCCGCACCCGAGACCAGACCCCGATACGAGACACTAGATCCTCCACCAGAGACCCCAGACCTGAGACCCCAACCTCCCAGACCCTGGCCCGAGACCCCAAACCTCATCGGCATCATGACCTAAGATCAGCCTGAGCTGGCATGTAAATGAGGTGAGATTTGCAATGTTGCAGGATATTAAGCATTAGTGCTCCTGAAGTGAGCATTAAGAGATCTTGTTGGTGGATTTTTGTGCTTAATTTTCTCTTATTTCTATTTGAAAAGGATCAAATACACACACATACACAAACAAACACACACACATATATATGAATATATATATGTATATATATATATATATATATATATATATATATATATATATATATATATATATATATATATATATATATATATATACATACATATATATATATATATATATATATATATATATATATATATATATATATATATATACATATATGTGTGTGTGTGTGTGTGTGTGTGTGTGTGTGTGTGTGTGTGTGTGTGTGTGTGTGTGTGTGTGTGTGTGTGTGTGTGTGTGTGTGTGCACAACTATATACATAAAAAATATATATATATATATATATATATATATATATATATATATATATATATGTATATATATATATATATATATATTTATATATATATATATATATATATATATATATATATATATATATATATATATATATATGTATACTCACACACACAACACACATGCATACACACAACACACACACACAAAAAAAAGAAAAAACACACACACACACACACACAGACACACACACACACACACACACACACACACACACACACACACGCACACACACACACACACACACACACACACACACACACACACACATGTGTGTGTGTGTGTGTGCGTTTTTTGTATGTTAGTATGTAATATTTATACAGTAGATATATATAAATGTGTGTGTATGTATATATATACATATTTATATATATATATATATATATATATATATATATATATATATATATATATATATATATATATATATATATATATATTTATATATATTTATATACATCTATATATATATAAATGTATGCATGGATATGTTCGTATGTGTGTGCACTATTCAAGAAGAACCATGAACACCAAAACTACTATAGTTAAGTACTACACTAGATGAACGTAGCAAAAGACGAAAACCAACCATGAAGACTGCCGTGCCCATGTGCACCCCAATGTACACACGCATAGGTGCACAGGTACGGATTAGAATTCCTGTGATGTGTGTATATGGATAGACTTATACCATGCGCGGATATGTATGTGCGTGCGTGTATGTGTGTCCATGTCCACCTGTTCAACGCGCGAATACATATTTCGCAAACCCTGGAAACCGCGAATGCACACTGCCACTCCAGACGTTCATTTCGGGCGCGAGAAATACTCATATCTCACTTCTTTTGTTTATTCCCGACTCCGTGAGGGAAGGAGACGAGGGAATGCGGAAGGAGAAATCGTTTTACGCCCTTCAGGTCAAACGAGGAGTCGTTAAGGGCGGGAGTAAACGCCCATTAGGGATGGCTGAAGGACATCCGGACGCCCTCGCCAGGGGTCGTTAGACGCGGAGGTGCGACGCTCAGCGGAACTTGGCCGAGGCCTTGCTTTAGGGGCGGACCGAAATATGCAAGGGTATGTGGGCGTGCGGCAGGTGGGTGAGTCTGAGGGTGGGTGTTTTCTTTCTTTCTCTCTCTCTCTCTCTCTCTCTCTCTCTCTCTCTCTCTCTCTCTCTCTCTCTCTCTCTCTCTCTCTCTCTCTCTCTCTCTCTCTCTCTCTCTCTTCTTTCTTTCTTTCTTCCTCTTTTTTGTCTGGGTGTGGTCTAGTTTCAAGGTGTGATAAAGTAAAGTATGATAAACATACACACACGACAAATCAATCAAAATAACCATCAGAGAACATACAAAACTATCCCGGTCCAATGATTACCCCTACAAAAAATGTATATATATATATATATATATATATATATATATATATATATATATAGAGAGAGAGAGAGAGAGAGAGAGAGAGAGAGAGAGAGAGAGAGAGAGAGAGAGAGAGAGAGAGAGAGAGAGAGAACAACACTCCAATCCTTCGCCCCCCCTCTTCCCCCCTGAGACAATGAGACAGAAAGCGAGCGAGTAAACTGAAAGAGGATGAACCGTAATCAAAAAACGAGGCAGAGGGTCTCCATTAAGCTCTCTCCTGCCTCGTGGCGGACGGTATGAGACGGCGCCCAAAGCCCCTTCGTTGTGGTCCGTGACTGGCAGGGGATTCTTGGATCAGCCGGGCTAGACGCTAATGGAAGAAGCTGAGGTCTGGTCCCTTTGTGTCTTCGTCTGTCCCTGTCTCTGCTTCTGTCTGTCTTTTCTCTCTCTATTTTTATCTT
>NC_091575.1:8635653-8648153 GCF_042767895.1 Penaeus vannamei | reverse complement strand
ACAAGTAGATAGATAGATAGAGTCAGATATAGTTACAGATATGTGCGTCAGATCGAGTGTAAGGTTGTGTTCTGTGTGTTGCTGTGTGGTAAAAGTGTCTTAAAGTCAAATCAATTTTTCATCTCTCTCTCTCTCTCTCTCTCTCTATCTATCTATCTATATATCTATCTATCTATCTATCTATCTATCTATCTATCTATCTATCTATCTCATTCTCATTCTCTCTCTCTCTCTCTCTCTCTCTCTCTCTCTCTCTCTCTCTCTCTCTCTCTCTCTCTCTCTCTCTCTCTCTCTCTCTCTCTCTCTCTCTCTCTCCCTCTCCTTCTATCTATCTCTCTCTCTCTCTCTTTCTCTCTCTGTGTGTGTCTCCCCCCCCCCCCTCTCTCTCTCTCTCTCTCTTTCTCTGTGTGTGTGTGTGTGTGTGTGTGTGTGTGTGTCTCCACCTCTCTCTCTCTCTCTCTCTCTCTCTCTCTCTCTCTCTCTCTCTCTCTCTCTCTCTCTCTCTCTCTCTCTCTCTCTCTCTCTCTCTCTCTCTCTCTCTGAAAAATTCATCTTCATATCAAAATCATTTTAAATCAAGAGAGTAAGAGCAAAATAGAATAAAACGTAAATCATATTTCTAAGGCATAAGGGGCCCCCTCCCAAGGGAACAGATATCATACTCAGTGAAATCACCTCGAAAAATGAGGCATAACACGAACGCGACGAAATGTATCCGTTTTTTTTCTTCTTCTTCTTCTTTCTTTTTCTCTTTTATTCTTTTTTTCTTTATTTTTATTTTCTTCATTTTTCTATATTTTTATTTTTATTATTTTTCTTTGTTTTTATATTCCTTTTTCTATTTCATTTTCTTTATTTTTCCTTATTTTTATATTCTTTCATTTTTTCTTTTTTATGACAAGGAGAAACGATTAACGGAGGATAGTTTGTTTAGGTAAGAGTAGGGGAAGATGCAGGTGGGGAGGGATAATGAGGGAGAAAGGAGCGTTTGGAGAGGGACGAGAAAGGGAAGGGACAGATGGGGAAGGAGAAAAGAAGCATAGGGAGAAAGAAGAGGGATAAAGATGAGGATGGAGCAAGTATAGTGGTAAGAGAAATAGAAAGGGGAAGTACAGGTAGGAGGGGATAAAAGAGGGTGAAAGGGGCATATGAAGAGAGAAGAGAAGAAGGGATGAAGAAGAGGGAAGAGCCAGTAAAGAAGACAGGGAAGAGACGAGAAATAGAAAGGAAAATGACAGGTAGGATTGGATAGAGAGAGAGAAGGGGGCATACGGAGAGATACGAGAAGAAGAAATGAAGAAGAGGAAAGAGCCAGTAAAGAAGACAGGGAAGAGACGAGAAATAAAAAGGGAAAGGCCAGGTAGGAAAGGATAAAGAAAGAAAAAGAGGGCATATGAAGAGAGAAGAGAAGAAGGGATGAAGAAGAGGAGAGAGCCAGTAAAGAAGACGGGGAAGAGACGAGAAATAAAAAAGGGAAAGGCCAGGTAGGAAGGGATAAAGAACAGGAGAGAGCCAGTAAAGAGGACAGGGAAGGGACAAGACAGGGGTCGTGCCGGGGGGTCTGATTATCTCCCGGGACGAAGTAGGTCACCTCCAAGTTCTGCCGGAGACCCCGCGTTCATATCTAGGTCGCGCCTAAATGAGGAGCTCCTCCTGGGTCTGCAGTTCATCATGCTAAGGAGTTCCCGTGCTAACTTGTTGGACGCTGATGGATTAGTCCGAGGCAGAGGATCCGTGTCATAATCTCGTTTGCTCAACCTGGAATTATGTGAAAGTGTTGCACCAATTGCAAGACTCGCTGCGATCAGGTTGCAAGGAGAGAAAGAGAGAGGGAGAAGAAAAGGAAAATTGCATGAGGAAAATTTCAGGAGAGTGTCAATAAATAAGTGTAAGGATATTATACAGGAGAGGATGGCAGGATGGCTATTAAGGGTTTTTGATAAAAGATTCTTTATCACAACCACTCATTTTAGGAAGAATATTTCACACAATGAATATTCGGTGCTATCGGATCTACCTATGTATCTACTTTATCTATCATTCTACATCTATCTATCTACCTCTTTCTCTCTATCTCTCTCTCTCTCTCTCTCTCTCTCTCTCTCTCTCTCTCTCTCTCTCTCTCTCTATATATATATATATATATATATATATATATATATATATATATATATATATATATATATATATATATATATATATATATATATATATATTTATATATATATATATATATATATATATATATATGTATATATATATATATATATATATATATATATATATATATATATATATATATATATATATATATATATATATATATATATATATATATATATATATACATATATATATGTGTGTGTGTGTGTGTGTGTGTGTGTGTGTGTGTGTGTGTGTGTGTGTGTGTGTATGTATGTATGTTTATATATATACATATATATATATATATATATATATATATATATATATATATATATATATATATATATATATATATATACATGGCTATATATACATATACATATATGTGTATATACATATACATAAGTATGTATGTTTGTGTATGTGTGTGTGTGTGTGTGTGTGTGTGTGTGTGTGTGTGTGTGGACATGTAGATAGATAGATAGGTAGACAGATAGACAGATAGGTAGATAGATATGTAAATGTTTATATATATATATATATATATATATATATATATATATATATATATATATATATATATATATATATATATATATATATATATATATATATATATATATATATATATATATATATATATATATATATATATATACACATATATATATATACATGGCTATATATCCATATACATATACACACATATACACACACATTACGTTGGTATCATCATTATTCCGATTTTCATTCATCTTCATAATGTAATATATATGTATACATTCTTATTGTCACTAATATCATTATCTATATCATTGTAGTCATCGTATAATCAGTGTTATGGCTATCATTATTCATCATCGATGGTTTATTGTCAATAATTCTACTGTTAGGCATTGCTATTTTCAGTGTTATCACCATTTTCATGATTATCTTCAAAAACTATTTTCTGAACATTTTCCTTCTCTACGTCTGTCTACATCATTTTCTTATAACTCGTGTCCTAACTACATTTTTTTCCTTTTCTTTTTTTTCTTTTTTTTTGTTATAGCATGTTATGTGCTTACATACCAGGCAATAAACATTTTATAACAGCATAAGATCAAAGTGTTCTTTCGTGTAGCAACACTGTAAATCTACCAGACAGCTGCCTTTCATTTTATTTCATATCATTTGTTTTACTTCTTCTCTTCTATTGCTATTATGTTTTAAACAAGCAAATACAAATTAAGTTCTTGACAGCTGTTTGTACTTCCTCCTATGAGCCACAATTGATGCACGTACCTTCAAAAATATGCTCCTGATTTCCTTTTCTTTTAGGATTAAAAAAGTAAGATGTATTTGCATGTTGTTTTTCCTTCCCACTTTCGGTTCTTCCTCGCAGTTTCTTGTCACTTCTATTTATTGAAATATTTGGGAGCGTAGTGTGTGTGTGTGTGTGTGTGTGTGTGTGTGTGTGTGTGTGTGTGTGTGTGCATATATGATATGTATACGGTTTACAAAAGTTAAAGAATCATAGAAAAATCTAAGAACAAAATTCTACAATTGAATATACCTATAAGTATCTAGCATCACGCATTATTAATGTTATTTGATTCCAATAGCAATACACTCACTTGCATTAGAAAAAAGGCTTTAAAAAGAAGATATTACAGTATAGGTTACATGATTCCATGTAATATCGAAGGACTTTTTTCTGTGTATCAAATGAAAGATTTTTTTCTATTTTACAACTCTGCGGTAACCACTATCCACATTTCATCCACCCATGGATCTCTGGTGTCATGTACGAGGAAATTGTTCATGAATCTTTAGGTGCGCATATACCTCGCAATTGAAACGTCATGAGAGTAGTGATGTGAACATGGCTATGTTTTAAATTCAATTGAATTCATTCCTCCGCCGAGTGCCAAGTACTGTGTTAGTGACCGTTGGAGCTGAGTGCCCCGTTGTCCCGAGCGCCATAATTCACCTGTCACGAGGCGGGCGAGCCAGGCGCGCCAGGCGCCGCGGTCACCACCCCCACGATGGGGGAAAACCGCAAAGTAAACACTGAGGGGGAAGACTCGCGGGATAGCTGTCCCACCCCTCCCCCGGCTGAAGAGTGCGCTTCAGCCTGTAATTCAGTGGACAGGACCGCTGAACCCATCGCCATGCAAGAGGCACAAAATGATGGTGATGCCCAGGTGGGTGACGCCGCTGCTGACCAACGAGGTGACGGCTTCACGTTAGTGGGCCAGAAAAAGAGAAAGAAAAGAGAGCCCAATAACGCCAGCAAGACGCCACTCGCACCGAGGAAAGACTACGTCCGTCTCGCCTTCCCTGAAGGCACCACGAAAAAAGAAAAAATGAAATGGCTACAGGACCTTGGCAACCCCTCTTCGAACCTGAGGGATAAACCCATTGACCTTGTGAGAGGGGACACGCTCTCCTCGCCATATATCTATGTCGCCCGCTCCCAGCAGAGCTATATAGAAAACCTTACCGGGGGACTTATTGGAGGTATTACCTTCAAATCATACGATGAAAAGAAGAAATCGGAAAAATATGACGGATACCTCGTCACACATTATAACAAGGACCTTGACCTTGATAATGCATATGCACTCGATGGAGTCCACAAGGCCATTCGAGTGTACAAGGATGGCCAACCATTAAACCGAATCCGCATCGTATGGAAAGGAGAGCAACCCCCTCCAAGTACATACAATTTCTTCGGAAAATACATGCCCACCAGCCACGTGCGGCCGTGGAGGGCATCCCCCGTCATATGCTACAACTGCATGGGAAGCGGCCATGTAGCCAAGTATTGCAAGGATAAGGCACGCTGCGCAGCATGTGGCGAGCAACACAGTGCCAAGGAGTGTCCTCGCAGTGCTGCAGGGCGAGAGCCTGCTGCAGATGCACCGAGCTTCGTCCCATCCTGCTTCAGGTGTGGGAAGGCAGGTGTCACTGCCTGGCACTGGGGGTGCACAGCCCTCCCTGCTCTGGCGCCTCCCCCCCCCTCCTCCTGTGGCCGCAGCACCGACCGCGAGTGCCCAGCGCGGCCCTCCCTGCCCTGACCCCTCCCCCCCACCCCCTGTGGCCCCGGCGCCGACCGCGAGTGACCAGCGCGGCCCTCCAAACCCAACCCGCGGCCAGCGTGCCGGGGGAGTGCCCAGCCGTGCCGTGTGTGACGTCACCAGCTGCAGAGACTTCCCGGGGCTGTCGGCGAGTGGGGATGCAGAGGTAGCCGAACTACGCGACACGGTTGCGTTGTTGAAGGAGCAGGTTGACAAGATGATGCTAATCATCACAGAGCTCAAGACCGCGACCCCCCTCCCCCCCCAGGCGCCCGCCGAGGCGGCCGTCCCTCACCCTCGGGCAGGGATGACCGCAGGCCTGGCCTGGGAATCCCCCGCACAACCATGTGGAAGAAGTGACGTCACGCCAGCTGACCATAGTGACATAAATGTGCAGGAGCTTTTAAAGGAAATCAAAGCTCTGAGACAAGAAAACAATAACTTGAAACAGGACAAGGAAAAAATGAACAGGGACTGTCATTGCCGAGATACTAGTGCTGCTATTAGTGTTAAAGAAACGAGCGAGCAGATACGATGTCATGACATCAGTGCTGATAACCAGAGTGGGCGTGTCAGCGCTGACAGCAGCGACGAACACTACCACGATCCCTGCGGCACCGAATCAGACGAGGAGTCCAGTGACGTCACCAGCCCCCCAGGTACACCCGGCACAACAACCGAGGGGACTGTGCTAAGAAGTGGGACAAAGCTAAGACCTAATATTTGACATGGTTAAAAGTACTTTTAAGCTTAGGACAATCATCTGTAATAGAATGTACATTATTCATGAAGTTATGTGTTTCTTATGTGAACCTAAATTCCGTAATATCAATGGATATAAGCGCATGAAGTACAGATTACATAATAATACACTACTCACATATGGATAGACACACAGTTAAATTCATATCATGGAATATGCGTAGTATTAAACCTAGGCTGAGTGACCTAGAGTTTTATATTCGTAAATATAATATTGATGTGATTTGCGTGCAAGAACCTTTTGCTGCTGCTGCTAAAATGAAAATTGCACCTTCAATTAAGGGATATCATTCTTATGTGAATACAGCCATGACTGGATTGTTGACATATGTGAAGGTAACATTGCCACATAAATTAGTTAAAAAATCCGAGAACACTGATGTTCAATTTCATCATTTAAAAATTCAGACTGCCTCTGGGTATTTTTCACTATATAATATATATGCCAGATCGTCAAAATTTCTGGCTGTTTCTTTACCCAATTTTCACAACCAAGGCACGTTATGCATGGGCGACCTTAATGCAAGGCACCCACACTTTGGAGACAGCCAGCGTAATAGTAATGGGGAAGAATTCAAACATTTCATTAATAGTAGATCACTAACAGTATATGACACAGAAATAGAAACTCATTTGGGAGGTGGCAGGTTAGATTACGTATTTGGCAAAAATTTAGTTCATGGTAATGTCTGTACTTCACTGGTACGAGAATTAGTTAGTGACCACTTTGCAATCCGAACTGACTATACTGTTGACAGCAACTCAGCCCCTAAAACACCTAGGCTTAGAATAATCATCCCACCGGGCCTGGAGCATCACTTCAAGGCACGTGTCTTTGATTGGTACAACACATATGAAGTAACAACAGTTGAAAATTTCTCTCAGGATTTAATCAAAGTTGTCACTGACTACTATAACACATGGGTCTGTTCACGAAAACTCTCGAAGAAAAAGAGCCCCCAAGCCCCCCATGCTCCGAGGTGGATCAATGACCCAATTCTAGCCAAGGAACATCAACGAGTTCAGGAGCTTGCCAATTGCTATAAAGATAACAAGACATCAGACAATCTTATTCAGTTTCTTAAAGCCAATAAAGAATTCAGAGAACTAAAAACTGAGATTCGCAGTAAACACTGGGAACAATTTTTGCAAAGCATCAATAGTCAAACTTCCATGGCTGATGTATGGAGAAAGATTAATAGGCTGACAGGTAAAGCTCCCACAACACCGCAGTTTCACAGCCCACAAGAACAGGCTAATATGCTACTGAAGCAGTGGGCTGAAAACTCTCAGCTGAACTCACTTCCACAAGGGATAAAAGACCATCTCGACAAGTCAAAAATAGATAGGAAATTCAATATAGCAGTAGCCTGTGCTGCTATTGACCCATCCGACTTTGCCGAAATAACCGAGTGGGAACTGAGAAATGCCCTTGTGAAAGGCAAGGCAACAGCCCCTGGCGAGGATGGCATTACTTACAGTGTTCTTCGCCTCATTGCGCAGGTGCCAGGCAACCCACTCTTACACCTGTATAGACTCAGCCTATCACAAGGAATCCTCCCAAGCTCCTGGACTAAAAGTTTAATCATCCCTATACCCAAATCCAACACTGACAAATACAGACCAATTTCCTTGACCTCCTGTCTGTGCAAAGTACTTGAGAGAATAATTCTGAACAGACTCATGTACCGTATACATGCTAAGTTATCCCCTAGACTGTATGGATTTCTCCCAGGACGTAGCAGTCAGCATTGTTTTGCAGAATACTTAACAAACTCAATACCAGGCATGCAAACCGTATTTCTTGATCTTCAATCTGCCTTTGATATTGCAAACAGAGAAATGATCCTTGAGCAACTAGCTAGCTTTGGTATTCAGGGAAAACTGTTAACATGGATTCAAATGTATCTATCCAATCGATCGGCTCAGGTTTTCTTCAGGGGTGTTAAGAGTACTCATGCAAAAGTGTTTGAACTCGGCACACCTCAGGGAGGCGTACTTAGTCCCATGCTATTTAACATCCTAATGCATAGATTACTAGGCGATATACCACTTGAGGGCAGTGACTCCATTATTTGCTATGCCGATGATATTTGCATTAAATCCTCATCCGAGGAGAGAATGCAACAGATCCTTGATGTGATTTCAGCAAGGGCTACAGAGTGTGGCTTGATAATATCGACTGAAAAAACCAAGGCACTTAACCCTAAAACAATCCCTCTGCCAAGGTTTCACATCAATGACGTTGAGCTAGATCTCTGTCACCAATACAAATATCTCGGGGTGGCTGTTAATGATGCAGAGTTCATACAAAACCTGAAGAAAAGGCTGTGGGAACGTCTGAAGCCACTTAGGACACTTGTCGGCAAAGACCATGGTATTAATGTCAATATTGCTAGACTCTTTTACCTGTCATACATACGGTCGGTCATAGATTATCATGCATTGCACCTAGTATTATACAAGGAATCAGAGTTGGCTAGTTTAGAAATAGTACAAAATGAGGCCATGAGGCTTATTCTCGGCGCCCCTAAGACAACGAGAATTGTGAATATGAGATCAGAACTTAATTTGCCGTCTGTCTATGAAAGAATATTATACATAAACACCACATTTAGCGTCAAAGCAATAAGAGAACCCCTCTATTGTACAGAGTTCCAAAGACAACTAAAACATAGAATAGTGGAGCTAACTTTGAATGGCAACATCGATTCAAATTCAAATCCATGGCAACAAGTAACATGTAAGCACTTGTCTCAGCTGAACATATCCATAACTAAGACCCTACATGGACGTTCTGCTCCACCGTGGAAAATGTCGGACCTAAGTGTATTTTATACGACTGCCCCAAAAAAAGACAGTGTCCCCCCTGCTGTACTTAAGCAGTATGCTTTAGCAATTATCAGTGAGCACCTTGAAACTATGCCCAATGCGTATGAATGCTACACTGATGGATCCTTGCAGTCTGGGAGTAGAGCAGGATGCGCTTTTGTCGTATATAAAAACAATATTTTGCAGCACCAGGATTGTAGGCGGGTTCATGACTGGGCTAGCACTATGCAAACTGAGTTGGCAGGAATGCTCATAGCCACCGAATTTCTATTAAGTCAAGGCTCAGGAGTCATTTTCTGCGACTCACAGAGTGCTCTCCAGGCATTGAACACACTAGACAAAGGTGCAGGAAATATTGCAAATGACATAAGGATAAATGTGTATCGTGCAAAAGAACGAGGCCATGATATACGTTTTGTGTGGATACCATCGCATGTTGGAATCCCCAGGCATGATCATGCTGACCGCCTAGCAAAATCAGCATGTGACAAGCAAAGTGTTGATATAGATCTTGGAGTACCTCTTGCTAGGATTTCACACATAATCAAAACTTCCTTCAAAGAGGACTTGTCTGACTTGATTAATTCTCAACGGCCTGAAAGCTGTAGTATAAAGCACTATGACCGGTTTATGCAAGATGTTTTCATCTATGGTTTATACAAAACAAGAACAAGACAGTGTGATATTGTGACCGCAAGAATCAGGCTGGGATATAGATTGTACTGGCAGGTCAGTACAGCCTGTAATATTGAAGAAACGAAGTGTAAATTATGCAATGAAGAATATAAGCGAACACTTGTACATTATATCTCAGAGTGCCATGTAATACAGCCTTTCAGACCACCTAGCATGAGGTATGGAGAACTATGTAACTACTTCATATCATCTGATGTCTTGGAAGATATAATTATGTTATATCCTAAATTTGGAATGTAGTATCACATGACCACATATCAAATGTTACATTGCCTTTCCACGCCCAAGCCGTATGCCGGCTTGACAGATGAGTAGATAAATTACTGATCGTTCTTTTCCTTTAAATGATATATTTTAGACCGTAATAATTTTATGATATAGATTTATTCTGTAATACTATTATATAATGCTTTGACCATGTATCAAATGTACTACAGCTTGCCCACGCCTGTGCAGTTAGCCAGGGTGGTAAATAAAGGACTAAACTAAACTAAAAAAAAACCGTAAAGTGTTTATCTATTCATAACTCTACGGTTATCAAACCCACATTTCATTTATACGAAAATCTATCTTCTCCTATAACTCTACGGGTTCGCAACCCACATTTCATTTACATGTAATTTCCCCCCTGCTTTTATTAGTCTACAGTTACCGTAACCTGCATTTCATTTACATATGTCGGCAAAGACCATGGCATGCATCATGTATCGTTTAAGGAATCAGTTAGTCTAGAAATTGTTGAAAATAAGGCCATGAGGAGTATTCCCGGGGCCCCTAAAATAACGAGGATTGTGAATGTGAGAACAGAACTTAATTAACCTTCTGTTTACGAAAGAATATAATATATACCACATTTGGTGTCAGAATAATAAGACAACGCCTTTATTGTTCCAAAGAAAACTAAAATATAGAATAGTGGAGTTAATTTCATTGGCAACATGGATTCAAACTCAATTCCATGGCTACAAGTAACATATAAACACTCATATCAGTTGAATATACCCATAACTAAGACCCTAAATGGACCCCCAAAAAGCAGTACGCACTAGCAATCATCAATGAGTATCTTGAAACTTTACCCAATGCATATGAATGCTACACTCACGAATCCTTGCAGTCTGGGAGTAGAGCAGGATCCGCTTTTGTTTTATATAAAACAATATTTTGCAGCATCAGGATTGTATGAGGGTTTATGACTGGGCTATCACTACGCAAACTGAGTTGACAGGAATCCTCATAGCCACCGAATTTCTATTCAATCAAGGCTCAAGGTTTATTTTCTGCGATTCACAGATTGCTCTCAAGGCTTTGAACACACAAGACAAAGTTGCAGATGGTATGGCCAATGACATCAGGATAAATGTGTATCGTGCAAAAGAACAAGGCCATGTTAAACGTTTTGTGTGGATACTATCGCATACTGGAATCCCCAAGCATGATCATGCTGACCGTCTTGTAAAATCTGCACGTGACAAGCAAAGTGTGGATATAGAACCAATGGCCTGACAGCCTTAGCATAAAATTATGACTGGTTTATGCAAGATCTATTCATCTATAGTTTATATTTGACCAGAACAAGACAGTGCGATATTGTGAATGTATGAAGCAGGTTTGGATAAAGATTGTATAGACAGGTTACTACATTTTTTAATGTTGAAGAAATGAAGTGTAAGCTACCATGAAGAATAAAGGCGATCACTTGTACATTATATCTCATTGTGTTATGAGGGTTGGAGAACTGTGTAACTATAACATATCATCTGATGTCACAGAAGATGTACTTATGTTGTATCCTAAATTTGCAATGTATCACATGACCACATATCAAATTAAAAAATGCCTTTCTACGCCCATGCTGTATGCCGGCGTAGTAGATGAGTAGATATAAGATTCTTTCCTTTTAACCGATATAGTAGAAATCCAATGTAATACTATTATATAACGTTACGATCATGCATAAAATGCACCACAGTTTATCCACGCCTATGCAGTTAACCAGGGTGGTAAATAAAGAATTAAACATTGAAAATTGAAGTTTTCCTTCATTTATAACTCTAGGGCTACCACAACTCACATTGCATTTACGCAAAAAGTTTCCCTTCATTTATAACTCTGCGGTAGCCACAACCCACATTTGACTTACCTAGACAAAGGTGCAGGAAATATTGCAAATGACATAAGGATAAATGTGTATCGTGCAAAAGAACGAGGCCATGATATACGTTTTGTGTGGATACCATCGCATGTTGGAATCCTCAGGCATGATCATGCTGACCGCCTAGCAAAATCAGCATGTGACAAGCAAAGTGTTGATGTAGATCTTGGAGTACCTCTTGCTAGGATTTCACACATAATTAAAACTTCCTTCAAAGAGGACGACTGAGTTGATTATTTCTCAACGGCCTGAAAGCTGTGGCATAAAACACTGTGACCGGTTTATGAAAGATGTATTTATCTATGGCTTATATAAAACAAGAACAAGACATTGTGATATTGTAACCTCAAGAATCAGGATAATTTCATAACTCTACGGCTGTCACAACGCACATTTCATTCACCCGAAGTCTTTCTCCCATAACTCTACGGTTGCCACAACCCACATTTCAGTTACCTGAATTTCTTCTTTCATAACTCTACGGTTCTTGCAACCCACGTTTCATTTACCCGAAATCCTTCTTGCGTAGACAGGTTACTACATTTTTTAATGTTGAAGAAATGAAGTGTAAGCTGCCATGAAGAATAAAGGCGATCACGTGTACATTATATCTCATAGTGTTATGAGGGTTGGAGAACTGTGTAACTATAACATATCATCTGATGTCACAGATGATGTACTTATGTTGTATCCTAAATTTGCAATGTATCACAGGACCACATATCAAATCAAACAATGCCTTTCTATGCCCATGCTGTATGCCGGCGTAGTAGATGAGTAGATATAAGATTCTTTCCTTTTAACCGATATAGTAGAAATCCAATGTAATACTATTATATAACGTTACG
>NC_091575.1:8628153-8633153 GCF_042767895.1 Penaeus vannamei | reverse complement strand
CAAAAGTTAAAGAATCATAGAAAAATCTAAAAACAAAATTCTAAAATTGAATATAACTATAAGTATCTAGCATCACGCATTATTAATGTTATTTGATTCCAATAGCAATACACTCACTTTTTAAAGCATTTTTTATGCTTTAAAAAGAAGATATTACAGTATAGGTTACATGATTCCAGGTAATATCGAAGGACTTTTTACTGTGTTATCATATGAAAGATTTTTTTTTCTTTTACAACTCTGCGGTAACCACTATCTACATTTCATCCACCCGTAAAGTGTTTATCTATTCATAACTCTGCGGTTATTAAACCCACATTTCATTTGTACGAAAATCTACATTCTCCCATAACTCTACGGTTTCGCAACCCATATTTCATTTACATGTAATTTTCCCCCCTGCTTCTATTAGTCTACAGTTACCGTAACCTACATTTCATTTACATATGTCGGCAAAGACCATGGCATGCATCATGTATCGTTTAAGGAATCAGTTAGCCTAGAAATTGTTGAAAATAAGGCCATGAGGAGTATTCCCGGGGTCCCTAAAATAACGAGGTTTGTGAATGTGAGAACAGAACTTAATTTACCTTCTGTTTACAAAAGAATATAATATATACCACATGTGGTGTCAGAATAAGACAACGCCTTTATTGTTCCAAAGAAAACAAAAATATAGAATAGTGGAGTTTATTTCATTGGCAACATGGTTTCAAACTCAATTCCATGGCTACAAGTAACATATAAAAACTCATATCAGTTGAATATACCCATAACTAAGACCCTAAATGGACCTCAAAAAAGCAGTACGCACTAGCAATTATCAATGAGTATCTTGAAACTTTACCCAATGCATATGAATGCTACACTCTTGAATCCTTGCAGTCTGGGAGTAGAGCAGGATCCACTTTTGTTTTATATAAAACAATATTTTGCAGCATCAGGATTGTATGAGGGTTTATGACTGGGCTATCACTACGCAAACTGAGTTGACAGGATTCCTCATAGCCACCGAATTTCTATTCAATCAAGGCTCAAGGTTTATTTTCTGCGATTCACAGAGTGCTCTCAAGGCTTTGAACACACTAGACATAGTTGCAGATGATATGGCTAATGACATCAGGATAAATGTGTATCGTGCAAAAGAACAAGGCCATGTTAAACGTTTTGTGTGGATACTATCGCATACTGGAATCCCCAGGCATGATCATGCTGACCGTCTAGTAAAATCTGCACGTGACAAGCAAAGTGTGGATATAGAACCAATGGCCTGACAGCCTTAGCATAAAATTGTAATGGGTTTATGCAAGATCTATTCATCTATAGTTTATATTTGACCAGAACAAGACAGTGCGATATTGTGAATGTATGAAGTGTAAGCTGCCATGAAGAATAAAGGCGATCACCTGTACATTATATCTCATAGTGTTATGGGGTTTGGAGAACTGTGTAACTATAACATATCATCTGAAGTCATAGAAGATGTACTTATGTTATATCCTAAATTTGTAATGTATCACATGACCACATATCAAATAAAACAATGCCTTTCTACGCCCATGCTGTATGCCGGCGTAGTAGATGAGTAGATATAAGATTCTTTCCTTTTAACCGATATAGTAGAAATCCAATGTAATACTATTATATAACGTTACGATCATGCATCAAATGCACCACAGTTTATCCACGCCTGTGCAGTTAACCAGGGTGGTAAATAAAGAATTAAACATTGAAAATTGAAGTTTTCCTTCATTTATAACTCTAGGGTGACCACAACTCACATTGCATTTACGCAAAAAGTTCCCTTCATTTATAACTCTGCGGTAGCCACAACCCACATTTCACTTACCTAGACAAAGGTGCAGGAAATATTGCAAATGACATAAGGATAAATGTGTATCGTGCAAAAGAACGAGGCCATGATATACGTTTTGTGTGGGTACCATCGCATGTTGGAATCCTCAGGCATGATCATGCTGACCGCCTAGCAAAATCAGCATGTGACAAGCAAAGTGTTGATGTAGATCTTGGAGTACCTCTTGCTAGGATTTCACACATAATTAAAACTTCCTTCAAAGAAGACGACTGAGTTGATTATTTCTCAACGGCCTGAAAGCTGTAGCATAAAGCACTATGACCGGTTTATGAAAGATGTATATATCTATGGCTTATATAAAACAAGAACAAGACATTGTGATATTGTAACCTCAAGAATCAGGCTAATTTCATAACTCTACGGCTGTCACAACGCACATTTCATTTACCCGAATTCTTTCTCTCATATCTCTACGGTTGCCACAACCCATATTTCAGTTACCTGAATTTCTTCTTTCATAACTCTACGGTTCTTGCAACCCATGTTTCATTTACCCGAAATCCTTCTTGCATAACTCTACATTTCATTTACCTGAATTCCATCTTTTGTAACTATGATTACCACAACTTACATTTCATTTACTTTGTCTTCTCATACATACAGTATATTGTATATATGGATAGATAGATGGATACAGCGTACAGCTAAGACAAGTAACACCACTTACACTTAACTTATTGAATCCAAAACTAGAACTAATTTTTCCCTTGAGTATTCTAATGACTTCATTGTCATAGATAAAAGTGGATTTTTTGTTCATATTTTTCGATTTTATTATACAAATGAATATGTATATAGCTATGTCCCTGCGCCCACTCGTTGGCTAAATGCTATGATGTCACTGGCTCTGCCCCTTTTTTGCCATTGTCAATCTGCGCGATATATATATGTACATATATATTCATATACATATATACACACAAACACACACACACACACACACACACACACACACACATATATATATATATATATATATATATATATATATATATATATATATATATATATATATATATGTGTGTGTGTGTGTGTGTGTGTGTGTGTGTGTGTGTGTGTGTATGTGTGTGTGTGTGTGTGTGTGTGCGTGCATATATATATGCCTATATATGAATATATGTGTGTGTGTGTGTGTGTATGCATTATGTATTGTATATTCATATTCATATATGTGTGTCTGTGTGTGTGTATGTCTGTGTGTCTGTGTGTGCATATATATATATATATATATATATATATATATATATATATATATATATATATATATATATATATATATATATATATATATATACATGGCTATATATACATATACATATACACACTTATATACACACACATTACGTTAGTATCATCATTATTCCCATTTTCATTCATCTTCATAATGTAAATATATACATGTATACATTCTTATTATCACTAATATCATCTATATCATTGTAGTCATCGTATAATCAGTGTTATGGCTATCACTATTCATTACTGATGTTTTATTGTCAATAACTCTACTGTTAGACATTGCTATTTTCAGTGTTATCACCATTTTCTTGATTATCTTCTGTATTTTCTTAATATTTCCCTCTCTACGTTTGTCCACAGAAATATCTTATAATTCGTGTCATAACTGCATTTTTTTTTACATGTTCTATGCTTATATACCGGGCAATAAACATTTTATAACAGCATATTGAATAGTTCTTTCGTATGACAATAACACTGTAAATCTACCAGACAGCTGCCTTTCATTTTATTTCATATTATTTGTTTTACTTTTTCTCTTCTATTGCTATTATGTTTTAAACAAGCAAATACAAATTAAGTTCTTGACAGCTGTTTGTACCTCCTCCTATGAGCCACAATTGATGCACGAACGTTCAAAAATATGCTCCTGATTTCCATTTCTCTTAGGATTAAAAAAGTAAGATGTATTTGCATGTTGTTTTTCCTTCCCACTTTCGGTCCTTCCTCGCAGTTTCTTGTCACACTCCACGTTTGAAATTGTTGTGACTTCCATTTATTGAAATATTTGGGAGCGTAGTGTGTGTGTGTGTGTGTGTGCGTGTGTGTGTGTGTATGTGTGTGTGTGTTTGTGTGTGTGTGCGTGTGTGTGCGTGCATATATGATATGTATACGGTTTACAAAAGTTAAAGAATCATAGAAAAATCTAAAAACAAAATTCTACAGTTGAATATAACTATAAGTATCTAGCATCACGCATTGTTAATGTTATTTGATTCCAATAGCATTACACTCACTTTTTAAAGCATTTTTTATGCTTTAAAAAGAAGATATTACAGTATAGGTTACATGATTCCAGGTAATATCGAAGGACTTTTTACTGTGTTATCATATGAAAGATTTTTTTTTCTTTTACAACTCTGCGGTAACCACTATCTACATTTCATCCACCCGTAAAGTGTTTATCTATTCATAACTCTGCGGTTATTAAACCCACATTTCATTTGTACGAAAATCTATATTCTCCCATAACTCTACGGTTTCGCAACCCATATTTCATTTACATGTAATTTTTTCCCCCCTGCTTCTATTAGTCTACAGTTACCGTAACCTACATTTCATTTACATATGTCGGCAAAGACCATGGCATGCATCATGTATCGTTTAAGGAATCAGTTAGTCTAGAAATTGTTGAAAATAAGGCCATGAGGAGTATTCCCGGAGTCCCTAAAATAACGAGGTTTGTGAATGTGAGAACAGAACTTAATTTACCTTCTGTTTACAAAAGAATATAATATATACCACATGTGGTGTCAGAATAAGACAACGCCTTTATTGTTCCAAAGAAAGCTAAAATATAGAATAGTGGAGTTAATTTCATTGGCAACATGGATTCAAACTCAATTCAATGGCTACAAGTAAAATTTAAACACTCATATCAGTTGAATATACCCATAACTAAGACCCTAAATGGACCCCAAAAAAGCAGTACGCACTAGCAATTATCAATGAGTATCTTGAAACTTTACCCAATGCATATGAATGCTACACTCATGAATCCTTGCAGTCTGGGAGTAGGATCCGCTTTTGTTTTATATAAAACAATATTTTGCAGCACCAGGATTGTATGAGGGTTTATGACTGGGCTATCACTACGCAAACTGAG
>NC_091575.1:8610653-8613153 GCF_042767895.1 Penaeus vannamei | reverse complement strand
ATCGCATGAGATGGTCACATCATTTTGCAATCAGATGCCCGATGCCATTGAGATTATAAAAGACGTTCATTTAATTTCATTTTTAAAGTAATTAGACTGGAGATGTTTCAAATATTTTGTGGTAGATTGTTCCAGATTTTGGGTTCTCGGATTTGCATTTATCTTGACACTGTTTCCGCGTATGATCTCTTGACATGAAATAGTTAATCTGTCTGGTATGAATGCCTATTTTGTTGCCAATTGTTTCTCGAGGCATTAATGGGGGTAGTTTCCCTGTATGAATTGGTGAATGAGGATACATGTGTTATACTGACATCTTTTATTAACTTTTAACAATTTTAATTTGTTTATGTGGGAGTTTATATGGTCATGTTTATTTACATTGTTTATTGTCACTCTTGCGACAACGTTTTGTAGTTTCTGTGTTTTTTGCGTTTGTTTTGTTTGTTGAGCCTTATATGTTGCAACAGTAGTTTATAATGCTGAGTGACAGGGTTTGTACAACAGTAATTCTTGTATCAGTGGGGATTTTGTTTTTTATGTGATTTAGGTATATTTGTGTGCCCATTACTCTTTTGTAAATGATGTCCATGTCTCAAACTTCATATATCTGTCTATGTGTATTCCTAGATTTTTAACGGATATGCTTGGTGTAATATGGTAACCTGCGTTTGTGGGTTTGAGGCCAGAGAGGGAGGGAGAGGTAGAAGTAGATAGAGAGAGAGAGAGAGAGAGAGAGAGAGAGAGAGAGAGAGAGAGAGAATATAAGCACAACCACACAAACGCAGACACATTCATATGAGACAGAGACAGAGAGCGAGAGAGAGAGTCAACAGACACCAAGATAAAAAAAAAAAAAAAAAAAAAGATCCGCCGTATATAGGAAATATCCATGGGAAAAAAAATAATAAATCCTCCCCCCCCAGACGCGAATGAAACCGTGGCACTTCCCGCCCATAGCTCCTCGAGGGGCACAGAGCCAATAAACCCGGGCACGTGCACCGTAAAGTGATCCTGCCGACGCCACCACAAGGATATTTTCAATACACTCCTACAGGCCGGGAGCGATGGGGACCGAGACGCAAGCTGGCGGAGATGAAACTGTGGTGCTGGCTTTTCTGGACTTATTCCTTGGGTGTTTTAGCAGGCCTGGTTTGAGTATGGCTTGACTTGGCTTGCTTTGGTTTGTTTGGCTTGATTTGGCTTGACTTGGCTTGAGTTTGGCTTGAGTTTGGCTTGATTTGGCTTGACTTGTCTTGAGTTTAGCTTGACTTGGCTTAGGGAGTAAGAGATACGTGGATTGGGAGAGAAAGTGCCTGGAAAATTTAAAGGTATTCGAGATATTGCGGGAATGGTAAAGAAACGAAGACAGCTCGAATTGTATTACACTTCACATATATTTACATTTTTCTCTCTCCCTCTCTTTCTCTCTCTCTTTCTCAGGCTCTATCTCTCTCTCTCTCTCTCTCTCTCTCTCTCTCTCTCTCTCTCTCTCTTCCCTTCTTTTCTCTCTCTCTCTTTCTCTCCTCTCTTCTTTTCTTTTTCTTTTATTCCTTTCTCTTTTTCTTTCTCTCTCTTATCTTCTTTTCTTTTCTCTTCTCTTCTCTTCTCTTTCGTTTCTTTGCCTCTTTCTTTTTCTTTTCTTTTCTTTCTTTTTCTTTCTTTTCTTTTCTTTTTCCTCCTCTCCTCTCCTCTCCTCTCCTCTCTCGCTTTCTCTCTCTCGCTCTCTCTCTCTCCCTCCTCTCTCTCTCTCTCTCTCTCTCTCTCTCTCTCTCTCTCTCTCTCTCTCTCTCTCTCTCTCTCTCTCTCTCTCTCTCTCTCTCTCTCTCTCTCTCTTTCTCTCTCTGTATCTCTCTCTCACGTGTATGTGTTGTATATCCTGTCTAACAAACCGGGAGTGAAGTGTTAAATTACAGATGCGAATAAGAGAGAAAAAAGTCATTTCCCTTTCTAGGCTTACAAATAAAGCCTCCATTACCACCAGCGTGGTTTGATACCTTGGGGAAGGTTTCCTTTTTTTCACCACAGAATTAGGTGCTTCACCGTTTGATAGCATCAAGGCGTCGGCGGATTTTTAATTAAAGAAGGGAAGTAAATGATCCTTTGGAGGGAAATTTTCCTTTCTCAAACTTTGGAAGAAAAATTAATGATTTTTGTGGATTAAACAATCTGCAATTCAATTATGAAACTATAATTGTGATTTATGTAATATCTGCTGCAAGTGCACACAAATACACATATAAATACAAACAAATTTATTTTTACAAACTTATGTGTCTGTACTTAAGAATGTGCTCGTATGTGCGTGTGCGTTTACATGTAAGTTTGCGACTGTAATTATCTGTATATATACATGTACCTGTGTGTATGAGTGTGTGTATGTGTATGTGTGTGTGTTTTAATGTAAGTGTGCGTGTCTTCATCATATAAAGTGGAATGATTAGTTGTGTCGTCCAAAAGACATCAGCTAGTTTAATTAATTAAATTTAATTCAATGATG
>NC_091575.1:8600653-8605653 GCF_042767895.1 Penaeus vannamei | reverse complement strand
TGATAGCAATAATAGCAACAAAATCAATGGTAAAAACAATAACATTGGTGATGATGATAATAACAGAAAGTTATAATAATAATAATAATAATAACAATAACAATAATAATAATAATAATAATAATAATAATAATAATGATGATAATAACAATAATAATAATAATAATATCAATAATATTAACAATGTTATCATTGATATTAATAATTATTATAATAATAATGGTAATGATAATAATAATAAAACTAATACTAATACTACTAATAATAGTAACAATAATAATAATAATAATAATAGTAATAATGATAATGACAATAATGATTAATAATAATGATAATAACAGGCGAGTGAGAGAGAGGGGGAGGCGAAAGAGAGAGAGAGAGAGAGAGAGAGAGAGAGAGAGAGAGAGAGAGAGAGAGAGAGAGAGAGAGAGAGAGAGAGAGAGAGAGAGAGAGAGAGAGGCAGACAGACAGACAGACAGACAGAGAGGGAGAAGGGGGGGAGGGGGGGAGTATTTGATTCCCTGATGTGGCCTGTCAAGCGCTTGTCATAAGGGATTCATGCCTCTTTGTAGCGTCGATTCCTTACTTTCTCTCTCGCCATAATTATGTCACAGATAGTCTCACGCAGAAGGCGAGGTCACTCATTGAATTATATGGATCGGATTTTATCATCGGCTATCAAAACAGCTGATGCCTCTTGAACGACGCACCTGATCATTCCATTTTATTTTAGACACGTGCACTTTCATCAAAATACACGTACACATACACATACACACACTCAAACACACACGTACACGCATATATACAGATAATTACAATCGTAAACATACCTGGAAACCCACACGCGCACATTCGAGTACATAATTACACACAGACACGTTAGTTTGTTAAAAGACTTGTCGAAATTCGTTTGTGTTTATATGTTTTTATTTGTTAGTACAACCGTGTGTATTTACGATTACGCACTTGCAGCAAATATTACTTACATCGCAAACATGTCTGATAATAATTTCATTTCATTGAGTTGGATATTGTTTAATCCACAAAAATCATTAGTTTCCCTTCCCAATTATGTGAAAGGAAAATTTCCCTCCAACGGATCATTTATTTCCCTTCTTTAATTAAAAATCCGCCTTAATGCTATCAAACGGTAAAGCACCTAATTCTGTGGTGAAAAAAGGAAACCTCCAAGGCATCAAACCACGCTGGTAGCAATGGATGTTCTCTTTAAAAGCCTAGAGAGCAAATTACTTTTATCCCTCTTATTCGCATTTGTAATTTAACAGTTCATTCCCTTTTGTTCCATAGAAAACACAACACACACACATACACGAGAGAGAGAGTGGGGGTAAGGGAGAAGAGAGAGAAAGAGAGAGAGAGAGAGAGAGAGAGAGAGAGAGAGAGAGAGAGAGAGAGAGAGAGAGAGAGAGAGAGAGAGAGAGAGAAAGAAAGAAAGAAAGAGAGAGAGAGAGAAGAGAAGAGAAGAGAAGAGAAGAGAAGGGAAGAGAGAGAGGGCGAGAGCGAAAAGGAGATATAGGGAGAAAGAGAGGGGGGATTAGAGATGACCCATTTCCTACATGAACTTTGATGACGAAACTTAAAAGCCTTAAAACGATCATTCCTAACTTCCCGATAGATGGCCTACCTAAAACCAACAGAAAACGGAGACATCAAAGCTCTCGAGCGGGGACTACGCATATTGGAGAGTTGATTTTGAATTTCAGTGGAGTGGGGAAAATAGAGCCAAGAGGAGACGCGGAGTAGTAAAGTTGTAAAAGGATGTATGGTGGATAGAGTGATAAAAAAGGAAATGCATAAAAACTGTATGAAAATAAAGGCTATACTGCTGTGTAGCTTAATAAAAGATAACCAAATGAATAAAAAGAAAAGGTATATAGAACTGGATAAAAGGGACATAATTAGAATGAAGAAATATAGACCTAGACATGAAAAATTAAGTAAAAGAAAAAGACAAAAAAGGGGTGAAATGACAGCGACAGGATAAATGAAAGAAAATTAAATACTTGAAAACTGAATTCTACCCTTAAATGAAGATATACTCCAGCTTCTCAAGGAGAAAAACATTCATTCTCGGAGGAAGACTGCCACAAAGTGATATATAGAGGTCCATATAAGGATCCAGCACGGTTGGAAAAAAATTCAGGGGGCGTCCTTTGAAAATAAAGTGGTGACAAGAGCAAGGAATAAATCTTTTTCGTCATAACTTCTTTCGAGAACTTATAAGGCACATCCCAAAAGTGAAATCTTTGGAAAACGGTCTATGTTTTGTGCACTTCTAAATAATTACGTTATAGATTATATTATGGAGACCGAATGCATCTGTGGACTGATTGCTTTAGGGAAGAGACCAAGACCAAGATAAACAGAAACTAAAGAAGCCATGAAGCGGGTTTCTTGACGAATTCATTTTGGAAATAAAGGATAATAATTTATCTGTATTTTAGAAGTGACACTATTTTATTCATCACGAAATATGCGATGTGGAGATAAGCTCGAAGTAGTTAATTGCTGACGTTAACCAGTTTGCCAAAAGAAGGAATAACAATTGTTCCAAATCATGTTTTATGAATATATATTACTGTCACAGCGTGTGTTTATGATACAATTGTGTTTTTTTAAAGGAATATTTTCGATCAAAGATGTCAAGATCAATTATTCAGATGCATTCTCATAAAGAAGTACTAGACGAAAAACATGTTGACACAAATGACTTAAATATTGCAAGGAGCGTCAATGCAAAAATTATAATTTTGTGATGCTACGTGGTTTCAAGATCAACTGCTTACCAAACGCAGAAACAAAAACAAAAAATCTCCGTTATTTTGACAGCAGATCGTATGAATTAGATCAAAACCAAGACCGAGAGATGAATAAAACGGTACAATATTTGAACATTAAACAAGCTTCAAATAAAACCGACATGGGATTAAATGACAATTGAAAATTCTGTCGAACAAGGAGTTAATTCATGATTCACACACGACGCGGTGGGAAAAGATCCTCACGTCAAACAGATGTTCCAAACCACTCGAGAAATTCGGAGAAAATATGTATATAAATAAAAATGAAAGCCTATTCTCTCGCCTATTCCAGAGACGCCAACGATTTGCCCGTAATTTATATATCTTTTTTTTTTTTTTTTTTTTTTTAAGCCCTAACATCCATAGAAGCCAAAATTACGATTTTTCAGAAGAAAAAAAATCAGTCTGTTTTTAAAAATCCCGTTTTCCGACTAATTTTGATGGTCTTCACTGCTCTAGCAAGGCTCGCTGGTCTCGCACAGCCAACCCAATTACCGGCAGCTGTGCCCGCAACAATATTGTGTATATACCGCATACATTGAAATCTGGGCTGAGCGAGACTGCATTGCAAATGGGGATCACCTCACAGTGCCAAGGTCCGTGCCGATTTGTCTCTTACTGGTGCCGTTTTCGAGTGTGGATGTGGCTGAACCGCCAAGTAAAAGACTTAAAAGTAGGTGAACCTATAGTAGGTAGGCCTAAGTAGGTGAATTTTCTGAGAAAAGTAATCCACATCTGATTTTTTTTCTTCTTCTTCTTCTTCTTCTTCTTTTTTTTATTCAGCTTGTTGAAAAGATAAAGTTCGTCAAAATAATGCCTCGTACGGTTCATCACTGATAGGTACCATCACATTTTTGAAAAATCTGCAAATTTGATGAGAAAATCACTGATGGGCTAAATATCGTATTGGCATCTCTGCTATTCTGACTCACAAAATTAAACATGCATGACGTCACTAAGAGAGACCCCGCCCCCAAATGACCCTAGTTACGATAATGACAGACTCAGCAGGGCCTCTGTGCCATTAGTAAGGAGAGTCTTCATACTTGGCTGTTCTCCAGAATGCGGCTCCGCGATATTTTCGAGAAGATGCATGTGGGAAATTGGCTAGGATTGGCCGAATGCAAAATCGAAGAGCAATTTCTTATATGATTTAATTACCACTACCTACTTGCCAATATGCTAATAATTATCACCAACCTGCCATCGTTAAACAAATGGCAGTCAGCTATAAAATGCTTTCATTAGAGATAATATTGGCTTTAGCGATAGTGACAATGATGATAAAAAGATGAAAATGATTATGATAGTAATGATGATGATGATAATGATGATTATGATAATGATGGCAATAATGATAGTAATGATGATGATAAAAATGGTAATGAAAATATGATATTAGTAATAGTATTAATGGAAATAATGATAATAATTATGATAATGATAATGAAGATAAGGATAATGATAACCATGATAATAATAGAAATGATAGTGATATTAAAAATCATAATAATGATAACAGTAATAACAATAACAGTAATGATAATTATAATGATTATAGTAATGTTGATAATATTGATAATAGTAATGGTGATAACAATGATGATGATGATGATAATAATGATAAAAATAAAACAATAATAATGATAGTACTCATGATAACAATAATAATGATAGTACTCATGATAACAATAATAGTGATAACGCTGATGATGATAATGACATTTTGATAGTAATGGCAATAACACTACGATAGTGATAGTTTAAAAAGGGGAAAAATAGGTCATGCACATTAAGCATAAAAGTTACATAAGGCTATGATGAGGCATTATACATTTTTCGAAACGTAAGTAGCGTTTTGAAAATAATCACACAGAAACTTCAAAGCAAATGCACATCCAAATACGATGGAATTAAATGCCAATCATCAAAATATATTTTTCATGCAAAAATTATTATATTTTTCATTTCCTTTATGATTCCAGGCATTCTGTAATACCAGTTTTTTTCTGGTCATGTTACAATATCAAGCGTGAATACAGATGAAAATGACAATTTCCTGTAATTCTGATGAAAAATGAAACAACACTGAAGTAATGGTAATTTACTGGTAATTTAAAGTCATGATATCGAATCAAAATGAAGATGACAGTTTAAGGAAGCAACAACAACTAT
>NC_091575.1:8591320-8600153 GCF_042767895.1 Penaeus vannamei | reverse complement strand
TTATCTATTCATAACTCTGTGGTATTTATACGAAAATCTATATTCTCCCATAACTCTACTGTTTCGCAACCCACATTTCATTTACATGTAATTTCCCCCCTGCTTTTATTGGTCTACAGTTACCGTAACCCACATTTTATTTACATATGTCGGCAAAGACCATGGCATTCATGTCAATATTGTTAAACTCTTTTATCTGTCATACATATGGTCAGTCATTACCATGCATTGCATCATGTATCGTTTAAGGAATCAGTTAGTTAGTCTAGAAATTGCAGGAAATAAGTCCATGAGGAGTATTCCCGGGGCCCCTAAAATAACTAGGTTTATGAATGTGAGAACAGAACTTAATTTACCTTCTGTTTACAAAAGAATATAATATATACCACATTTGGTGTCAGAATATGACAACGCCTTTATTGTTCCAAAGAAAACAAAAATATAGAATAGTGGAGTTAATTTCATTGGCAACAGGGATTCAAACTCAATTCCATGGCTACAAGTAACATATAAACACTCATATCAGTTGAATATACCCATAACTAAGACCCTAAATGGACCCCAAAAAAGCAGTACGCACTAGCAATTATCAATGAGTATCTTGAAACTTTACCCAATGCATATGAATGCTACACTCTTGAATCCTTGCAGTCTGGGAGTAGAGCAGGATCCACTTTTATTTTATATAAAACAATATTTTGCAGCATCAGGATTGTATGAGGGTTTATGACTGGGCTATCACTACGCAAACTGAGTTGACAGGATTCCTCATAGCCACCGAATTTCTATTCAATCAAGGCTCAAGGTTTATTTTCTATGATTCACAGAGTGCTCTCAAGGCTTTGAACACACTAGACAAAGTTGCAGATGGTATGGCCAATGACATCAGGATAAATGTGTATCCTGCAAAAGAACAAGGCCATGTTAAACGTTTTGTGTGGATACTATCGCATACTGGAATCCCCAAGCATGATCATGCTGACCGTCTAGTAAAATCTGCACGTGACAAGCAAAGTGTGGATATAGAACCAATGGCCTGACAGCCTTAGCATAATATTATGACTGGTTTATGCAAGATCTATTCATCTATACTTTATATTTGACCAAAACAAGACAGTGCGATATTGTGAATGTATGAAGCAGGTTTAGATAAAGATTGTAGACAGGTTACATTTTTTAATGTTGAAGAAATGAAGTGTAAGCTGCCATGAATAATAAAGGCGATCACTTGTACATTATATCTCATAGTGTTATGAGGGTTGGAGAACTGTGTAACTATAACATATCATCTGATGTCACAGAAGATGTACTTATGTTGTATCCTAAATTTGCAATATATCACAGGACCACATATCAAATCAAAAAATGCCTTTCTACGCCAATGCTGTATGCCGGCATAGTAGATGAGTAGATATTAGATTCTTTCCTTTAACCGATATAGTAGAAATCAAATGTAATACTATTATATAACGTTACGATCATGCATCAAATGCACCACAGTTTATCCCAGTTAACCAGGGTGGTAAATAAAGAATTAAACATTGAAAATTGAAGTTTTCCTTCATTTATAACTCTAGGGCTACCACAATTCACATTGCATTTACGCAAAAAGTTTCCCTTCATTTATAACTCTGCGGTAGCCACAACCCACATTTCACTTACCTAGACAAAGATGCAGGAAATATTGCAAATGACATAAGGATAAATGTGTATCGTGCAAAAGAACGAGGCCATGATATACGTTTTGTGTGGTTACCATCGCATGTTGGAATCCTCAGGCATGATCATGCTGACCGCCTAGCAAAAGCAAAAGCATGTGACAAGCAAAGTGTTGATGTAGATCTTGGAGTACCTCTTGCTAGGATTTCACACATAATTAAAACTTCCTTCAAAGAGGACGACTGAGTTGATTATTTCTCAACGGCCTGGAAGCTGTAGCATAAAGCACTGTGACCGGTTTATGAAAGATGTATTTATCTATGGCTTATATAAAACAAGAACAAGACATTGTGATATTGTAACCTCAAGAATCAGGCTAATTTCATAACTCTACGGCTGTCACAACGCACATTTCATTTACCCGAAGTCTTTCTCCCATAACTCTACGGTTGCCACAACCCACATTTCAGTTACCTGAATTTCTTCGTTCATAACTCTACGGTTCTTGAAACCCACGTTTCATTTACCCGAATTCCTTCTTGCGTAGACAGGTTACTACATTTTTTAATGTTGAAGAAATGAAGTGTAAGCTGCCATGAAGAATAAAGGCGATCTCTTGTACATTATATCTCATAGTGTTATGAGGGTTGGAGAACTGTGTAATTATAACATATCATCTGATGTCACAGAAGATGTACTTATGTTGTATCCTAAATTTGCAATGTATCACATGACCATATATCAAATAAAAAAAATGCCTTTCTACGCCCAAGCTGTATGCCGGCGTAGTAGATGAGTAGATATAATATTCTTTCCTTTTAACCGATATAGTAGAAATCCAGTGTAATACTATTATATAACGTTATGATCATGCATCAAATGCACCACAGTTTATCCACGCCTATGCCGTTAACCAGGGTGGTAAATAAAGAATTAAACATTGAAAATTGAAGTTTTCCTTCATTCATAACTCTAGGGCTACCACAGCTCACATTGCATTAACGCAAAAATTTTCCCTTCATTTATAACTCTGCGGTAGCCACAACCCACATTTCACTTACCTAGACAAAGGTGCAGGAAATATTGCAAATGACATAAGGATAAATGTGTCTCCTGCAAAAGAACGAGGCCATGATATACGTTTTGTGTGGATACCATCGCATGTTGGAATCCTCAGACATGATCATGCTGACCGCCTAGCAAAATCAGCATGTGACAAGCAAAGTGTTGATGTAGATCTTGGAGTACCTCTTGCTAGGATTTCACATAATTAAAACTTCCTTCAAAGAGGACGACTGAGTTGATTATTTCTCAACGGCCTGAAAGCTGTAGCATAAAGCACTATGACCGGTTTATGAAAGACGTATTTATCTATGGCTTATATAAAACAAGAATAAGACATTGTGATATTGTAACCTCAAGAATCAGGCTAATTTCATAACTCTACGGCTGTCACAACGCACATTTCATTTACCCGAATTCTTTCTCTCATAACTCTACGGTTGCCACAACCCACATTTCAGTTACCTGAATTTCTTATTTCACAACTCTACGGTTCTTGAAACCCACGTTTCATTTACCCGAATTCCTTCTTGAGTAACTCTACATTTCATTTACCTGAATTCCATATTTTGTAACTACGATTACCACAACTTACATTTCATTTACTTTGTCTTCTCATACATACAGTATGTTATATATATGGATAGATAGATGGATACAGGGTACAGCTAAGACAAGTAACACCACTTACACTTAACTTATTGAATCCAAAAATAGAACAAATTTTTCCCTTGAGCATTCAAATGACTTCATTGTCATAGATAAAAGTGGATTTTTTATTCATGTTTTTCGATTTTATTATACAAATGAATATGTGTATAGCTATGTCCCTGCGCCCACTCGTTGGCTAAATGCTATGATGTCACTGGCTCTGCCCCTTTTTTGCCATTGTCAATCTGCGCGATATATATATGTACATATATATTCATATACATATATACACACAAACACACACACACACACACACACACACACACACACACACACACACACACACACATATATATATATATATATATATGTGTGTGTGTGTGTGTGTGTGTGTGTGTGTGTGTGTGTGTGTGTGTGTGTGTGTGTTTGTGTGTGTGTGCGTGTGTGTGTGTGTGTGTGTGTGTGTGTGTGTGTGTGTGTATGCATTATATATTATATATTCATATTCATATATGTGTGTCTGTGTGTGTGTATGTCTGTGTGTCTGTGTGTGCATATATATATATATATATATATATATATATATATATATATATATATATATATATATATATATATATATATATATATATATACATATATATATATAAGTATATATATATATATATATATATATATATATATATACATATATATACATATATATATAAATATATATATATACATATATATATATATATATATATATATATATATATATATATATATATACATGGCTATATATACATATACATATACACACTTATATACACACACATTACGTTGGTATCATCATTATTCCCATTTTCATTCATCTTCATAATGTAAATATATACATGTATACATTCTTATTATCACTAATATCATTATCTATATCATTGTAGTCATCGTATAATCAGTGTTATGGCTATCACTATTCATTACTGATGTTTTATTGTCAATAACTCTACTGTTAGGCATTGCTATTTTCAGTGTTATCACCATTTTCTTGATTATCTTCTGTATTTTCTTAACATTTCCCTCTCTACGTTTGTCCACAGAAATATCTTAAAATTCGTGTCATAACTGCATTTTATATATATATATATATATATATATATATATATATATATATATATATATATATATATATAACATGTTCTATGCTTATATACCGGGCAATTAACATTTTATAACAGCATATCGAATAGTTCTTTCGTATGACAATAACACTGTAAATCTACCAGACAGCTGCCTTTCATTTTATTTCATATTATTTGTTTTACTTCTTCTCTTCTATTGCTATTATGTTTTAAACAAGCAAATGCAAATTAAGTTCTTGACAGGTGTTTGTACCTCCTCCTATGAGCCCCAATTGATGCACGAACGTTCAAAAATATGCTCCTGATTTCCATTTCTCTTAGGATTAAAAAAAGTAAGATGTATTTGCATGTTGTTTTTCCTTCCCACTTTCGGTTCTTCTTCGCAGTTTCTTGTCACACTCCACGTTTGAAATTGTTGTGACTTCCATTTATTGAAAGATTTGGTCGCGTAGTCTGTGTGTGTGTGTGTGTGTGTGTGTGTGTGTGTGTGTGTGTGTGTGTGTGTGTGTGCATATATGATATGTATACGGTTTACAAAAGTTAAAGAATCATAGAAAAATCTAAAAACAAAATTCTACAATTGAATATAACTATAAGTATCTAGCATCACGCATTATTAATGTTATTTGATTCCAATAGCAATACACTCACTTTTTAAAGCATTTTTTATGCTTTAAAAAGAAGATATTACAGTATAGGTTACATGATTCCAGGTAATATCGAAGGACTTTTTACTGTGTTATCATATGAAAGATTTTTTTTTCTTTTACAACTCTGCGGTAACCACTATCTACATTTCATCCACCCGTAAAGTGTTTATCTATTCATAACTCTACGGTTATTAAACCCACATTTCATTTGTACGAAAATCTACATTCTCCCACAACTCTACGGTTTCGCAACCCATATTTCATTTACATGTAATTTTCCCCCCTGCTTCTATTAGTCTACAGTTACCGTAACCTGCATTTCATTTACATATGTCGGCAAAGACCATGGCATGCATCATGTATCGTTTAAGGAATCAGTTAGTCTAGAAATTGTTGAAAATAAGGCCATGAGGAGTATTCCCGGGGTCCCTAAAATAACGAGGTTTGTGAATGTGAGAACAGAACTTAATTTACCTTCTGTTTACAAAAGAATATAATATATACCACATGTGATGTCAGAATAAGACAACGCCTTTATTGTTCCAAAGAAAACTAAAATATAGAATAGTGGAGTTAATTTCATTGGCAACATGGATTCAAACTCAATTCCATGGCTACAGGCAACATATGAACACTCATATCAGTTGAATATACCCATAACTAAGACCCTAAATGGACTCCAAAAAAGCAGTACGCACTAGCAATTATCAATGAGTATCTTGAAACTTTACCCAATGCATATGAATGCTACACTCTTGAATCCTTGCAGTCTGGGAGTAGAGCAGGATCCACTTTTATTTTATATAAAACAATATTTTGCAGCATCAGGATTGTATGAGGGTTTATGACTGGGCTATCACTACGCAAACTGAGTTGACAGGATTCCTCATAGCCACCGAATTTCTATTCAATCAAGGCTCAAGGTTTATTTTCTGCGATTCACAGAGTGCTCTCAAGGCTTTGAACACACTAGACATAGTTGCAGATGATATGGCTAATGACATCAGGATAAATGTGTATCGTGCAAAAGAACAAGGCCATGTTAAACGTTTTGTGTGGATACTATCGCATACTGGAATCCCCAGGCATGATCATGCTGACCATCTTGTAAAATCTGCACGTGACAAGCAAAGTGTGGATATAGAACCAATGGCCTGACAGCCTTAGCATAAAATTATGACTGGTTTATGCAAGATCTATTCATCTATAGTTTATATTTGACCAGAACAAGATCACTTGTACATTATATCTCATAGTGTTATGAGGGTTGGAAAACTGTGTAACTATAACATATCATCTGATGTCACAGAAGATGTACTTATGTTGTATCCTAAATTTGCAATGTATCACATGACCACATATCAAATAAAAAAATGCCTTTCTACGCCCAAGCTGTATGCCGGCGTAGTAGATGAGTAGATATAAGATTCTTTCCTTTTAACCGATATAGTAGAAATCCAATGTAATACTATTATATAACGTTACGATCATGCATCAAATGCACCACAGTTAATCCACGCCTATATAGTTAACCAGGGTGGTAAATAAAGAATTAAACATTGAAAATTGAAGTTTTCCTTCATTTATAACTCTAAGGCTACCGCAACTCACATTGCATTTACGCAAAAAGTTTCCCTTCATTTATAACTCTGCGGTAGCCACAACCCACATTTGACTTACCTAGACAAAGGTGCAGGAAATATTGCAAATGACATAAGGATAAATGTGTCTCCTGCAAAAGAACGAGGCCATGATATACGTTTTGTGTGGATACCATCGCATGTTGGAATACTCAGGCATGATCATGCTGACCGTCAAACAAAATCAGCGTGACAAGCAAAGTGCTGATGTAGATCTTTGAGTGCCTCTTGCTAGGATTTCACACATAATTAAAATTTCCTTCAGAGAGGACTTGGCAGAGTTGATTATTTCTCAACGGCCTGAAAGCTGTAGCCTAAAGCACTGTGACCGGTTTATGAAAGATGTATTTATCTATGGCTTATATAAAACAAGAACAAGACATTGTGATATTGTAACCTCAAGAATCAGGCTAATTTCATAACTCTACGGCTGTCACAACGCACATTTCATTTACCCGAATTCTTTCTCTCATAACTCTACGGTTGCCACAACCCATATTTCAGTTACCTGGAGGCGTACTTAGTCCCATGCTATTTAACATCCTAATGCATAGATTACTAGGCGATATACCACTTGAGGGCAGTGACTCCATTATTTGCTATGCCGATGATATTTGCATTAAATCCTCATCCGAGGAGAGAATGCAACAGATCCTTGATGTGCTTTCAGCAAGGGCTACAGAGTGTGGCTTGATAATATCGACTGAAAAAACCAAGGCACTTAACCCTAAAACAATCCCTCTGCCAAGGTTTCACATCAATGACGTTGAGCTAGATCTTTGTCACCAATACAAATATCTCGGGGTGGCTGTTAATGATGCAGAGTTCATACAAAACTTGAAGAAAAGGCTGTGGGAACGTCTGAAGCCACTTAGGACACTTGTCGGCAAAGACCATGGTATTAATGTCAATATTGCTAGACTCTTTTACCTGTCATACCTACGGTCGGTCATAGATTATCATGCATTGCACCTAGTATTATACAAGGAATCAGAGTTGGCTAGTTTAGAAATTGTACAAAATGAGGCCATGAGGCTTATTCTCGGCGCCCCTAAGACAACGAGGATTGTGAATATGAGATCAGAACTTAATTTGCCGTCTGTCTATGAAAGAATATTATACATAAACACCACTTTTAGCGTCAAAGCAATAAGAGAACCCCTCTATTGTACAGAGTTCCAAAGACAACTAAAACATAGAATAGTGGAGCTAACTTTGAATGGCAACATCGATTCAAATTCAAATCCATGGCAACAAGTAACATGTAAGCACTTGTCTCAGCTGAACATATCCATAACTAAGACCCTACATGGACGTTCTGCTCCACCGTGGAAAATGTCGGACCTAAGTGTATTTTATACGACTGCCCCAAAAAAAGACAGTGTCCCCCCTGCTGTACTTAAGCAGTATGCTTTAGCAATTATCAATGAGCACCTTGAAACTATGCCCAATGCGTATGAATGCTACACTGATGGATCCTTGCAGTCTGGGAGTAGAGCAGGATGCGCTTTTGTCGTATATAAAAACAATATTTTGCAGCACCAGGATTGTAGGCGGGTTCATGACTGGGCTAGCACTACGCAAACTGAGTTGGCAGGAATGCTCATAGCCACCGAATTTCTATTAAGTCAAGGCTCAGGAGTCATTTTCTGCGACTCACAGAGTGCTCTCCAGGCATTGAACACACTAGACGAAGGTGCAGGAAATATTGCAAATGACATAAGGATAAATGTGTTTCGTGCAAAAGAACGAGGCC
The DNA here is from genome assembly GCF_042767895.1 of Penaeus vannamei. Taxonomy (NCBI): domain Eukaryota; kingdom Metazoa; phylum Arthropoda; class Malacostraca; order Decapoda; family Penaeidae; genus Penaeus; species Penaeus vannamei. Next base: position 8,591,614 of record NC_091575.1, on the reverse strand, counting down.
ATGATATACGTTTTGTGTGGATACCATCGCATGTTGGAATCCCCAGGCATGATCATGCTGACCGCCTAGCAAAATCAGCATGTGACAAGCAAAGTGTTGATATAGATCTTGGAGTACCTCTTGCTAGGATTTCACACATAATTAAAACTTCCTTCAAAGAGGACTTGTCTGACTTGATTAATTCTCAACGGCCTGAAAGCTGTAGCATAAAGCACTATGACAGGTTTATGCAAGATGTTTTCATCTATGGTTTATACAAAACAAGAACAAGACAGTGTGATATTGTGACCGCAA
>NC_091575.1:8586320-8588820 GCF_042767895.1 Penaeus vannamei | reverse complement strand
CACCCGTAAAGTGTTTATCTATTCTTAACTCTACGGTTATCAAACCCATATTTATCCTATAACTCTACGGTTTCGCAACCCACATTTCATTTACATGTAAATTCCTCCCTGCTTTTATTAGTCTACTGTTACCGTAACCCATATTTCATTTACATATTTCGGCAAAGACCATGGCATTCATGTCAATATTGTTAAACTCTTTTATCTGTCATACGTATGGTCAGTCATTACCATGCATTGCATCATGTATCGTTTAAGGAATCAGTTAGTTAGTCTAGAAATTGCAGAAAATAAGGCCATGAGGAGTATTCCCGGGGTCCCTAAAATAACGAGGTTTGTGAATGTGAGAACAGAACTTAATTTACTTTCTGTTTACGAAAGAATATAATATATACCACATTTGGTGTCAGAATAAGACAACGCCTTTATTGTTCCAAAGAAAACAAAAATATAGAATAGTGGAGTTAATTTCATTGGCAACATGGATTCAAACTCAATTCCATGGCTACAAGTAACATATAAACACTCATATCAGTTGAATATACCCATAACTAAGACCCTAAATGGACCCCAAAAAAGCAGTACGCACTAGCAATTATCAATGAGTATCTTGAAACTTTACCCAATGCATATGAATGCTACACTCATGAATCCTTGCAGTCTGGGAGAAGAGCAGGATCCGCTTCTGTTTTATATAAAACAATATTTTGCAGCATCAGGATTGTATGAGGGTTTATGACTGGGCTATCCCTAAGCAAACTGAGTTGACTTTCTATTCAATCAAGGCTCAAGGTTTATTTTCTACGGTTCACAGAGTGCTCTCAAGGCTTTGAACACACTAGACAAAGTTGCAGATGATTTGGCTAATGACATCAGGATAAATGTGTATCGTGCAAAAGAACAAGGCCATGTTAAACGTTTTGTGTGGATACTATCGCATACTGGAATCCCCAGGCATGATCATGCTGACCGTCTAGTAAAAGCTGCACGTGACAAGCAAAGTGTGGATATAGAACCAATGGCCTGACAGCCTTAGCATAAAATTATGACTGGTTTATGCAAGATCTATTCATCTATAGTTTATATTTGACCAGAACAAGACAGTGCGATATTGTGAATGTATGAAGCAGGTTTGGATATAGATTGTATAGACAGGTTACTACATTTTTTAATGTTGAAGAAATGAAGTGTAAGCTGCCATGAAGAATAAAGGCGATCACTTGTACATTATATCTCACAGTGTTATGAGGGTTGGAAAACTGTGTAACTATAACATATCTGATGTCACAGAAGATGAACTTATGTTATATCCTAAATTTGCAATGTCTCACATGACCACATATCAAATAAAACAATGTCTTTCTACGCCCATGCTGTATGCCGGCGTGGTAGAAGAGTAGATATAAGATTCTTTCCTTTTAACTAATATAGTAGAAATCCAATGTAATACTAATATATGACGTTACGATCATGCTTCAAATGCACCACAGTTTATCCACGCCTATGCAGTTAACCAGGGTGGTAAATAAAGAATTAAACATTGAAAATTGAAGTATCCTTTATTTATAACTCTAGGGTTACCACAACCCATATTGCATTTACGCAAAGTTTCCCTTCTTTTATAATTCTGCGGTGGCCACAACCCACACTTCACTTACCTAGACAAAGGTGCAGGAAATATTGCAAATTACATCGGGATAAATGTGTATCGTGCAAAAGAACGAGGCCATGATATACGTTTTGTGTGGATACAATCGCATGTTGGAATCCTCAGGCATGATCATGCTGACCGCCTAGCAAAATCAGCATGTGACAAGCAAAGTGTTGATGTAGATCTTGGAGTACCTCTTGCTAGGATTCCACACATAATTAAAACTTCCTTCAAAGAGGACGACTAAGTTGATTATTTCTCAACGGCCTGAAAGCTGTAGCATAAAACACTGTGACCGGTGTATGAAAGATGTATTTATCTATGGCTTATATAAAACAAGAACAAGACATTGTGATATTGTAACCTCAAGAATCAGGCTAATTTCATAACTCTACGGCTGTCACAATGCACATTTCATTTACCCGAATTCTTTCTCTCATAACTCTACGGTTGCCACAACCCACATTTCAGTTACCTGAATTTCTTCTTTCATAACTCTACGGTTCTTGCAACCCACGTTTCATTTACCCGAATTCCTTCTTGCATAACTCTACATTTCATTTACCTGAATTCCATCTTTTGTAACTACGATTACCACAACTTACATTTCATTTACTTTGTCTTCTCATACATACAGTATGCTGTATATATGGATAGATAGATGGATACAGGGTACAGCTAAAACAAATAAGAGCACTTACACTTAACTTCTTGAATCCAAAAATAGAACTAATTTTTCCCTTGAGCATTCTAATGACTTCATTGTCATAGATAAAAGTGGATTTTTTGTTCATGTTTTTCGATTTTATTACACAAATGAATATGTGTATAGCTCTGTCCCTGCGCCCA
>NC_091575.1:8576320-8583820 GCF_042767895.1 Penaeus vannamei | reverse complement strand
CTCAAGGTTTATTTTCTGCGATTCACAGAGTGCTCTCAAGGCTTTGAACACACTAGACATAGTTGCAGATGATATGGCTAATGACATCAAGATAAATGTGTATCGTGCAAAAGAACAAGGCCACGTTAAACGTTTTGTGTGGATACTATCTCATACTGGAATCCCCAGGCATGATCATGCTGACCGTCTAGTAAAATCTGCACGTGACAAGCAAAGTGTGGATATAGAACCAATGGCCTGACAGCCTTAGCATAAAATTATGACTGGCAAGATCTATTCATCTATAGTTTATATTTGACCAGAACAAGACAGTGCGATATTGTGAATGTATGAAGCAGGTTTGGATATAGATTGTATACACAGGTTACTACATTTTTAAATGTTGACGAAATGAAGTGTAAGCTGCCATGAAGAATAAAGGCGATCACTTGTACATTATATCTCATTGTGTTATGAGGGTTGGAGAACTGTGTAATTATAACATATCATCTGATGTCACAGAAGATGTACTTATGTTGTATCCTAAATTTGCAATGTATCACATGACCACATATCAAATCAAAAAATGCCTTTCTACGCCCAAGCTGTATGCCGGCGTAGTAGATGAGTAGATATAATATTCTTTCCTTTTAGCCGATATAGTAGAAATCCAATGTAATACTATTATATTACGTTACGATCATGCATCAAATGTACCACAGTTTATCCACGCCTATGCCGTTAACCAGGGTGGTAAATAAAGAATTAAACATTGAAAATTGAAGTTTTCCTTCATTTATAACTCTAAAGCTACCGCAACTCACATTGCATTTACACAAAAAGTTTCCCTTCATTTATAACTCTGCGGTAGTCACAACCCACATTTCACTTACCTAGACAAAGGTGCAGGAAATATTGTAAATGACATAAGGATAAATGTGTCTCCTGCAAAAGAACGAGGCCATGATATACGTTTTGTGTGGATACCATCGCATGTTGGAATCCTCAGGCATGATCATGCTGACCGCCTAGCAAAATCAGCATGTGACAAGCAAAGTGTTGATGTAGATCTTGGAGTACCTCTTGCTAGGATTTCACATAATCAAAACTTCCTTCAAAGAGGACGACTGAGTTGATTATTTCTCAACGGCCTGAAAGCTGTAGCATAAAGCACTGTGACCGGTTTATAAAAGATGTATTTATCTATGGCTTATATAAAACAAGAACAAGACATTGTGATATTGTAACCTCAAGAATCAGGCTAATTTCATAACTCTACGGCTGTCACAACGCACATTTCATTTACCCGAATCCTTTCTCTCATAACTCTACGGTTGCCACAACCCACATTTCAGTTACCTGAATTTCTTTCAGTACACTCCGTGACTTCACACGAAGAGGTCGTGTGGTGCCCTGCTCCGGTGCCCTCGCCCCTTACACATGGATCTCTGGTGTCATGTACGAGGAAATTGTTCATGAATCTTTAGGTGCGCATATACCTCGCAATTGAAACGTCATGAGAGTAGTGATGTGAACATGGCTATGTTTTAAATTCAATTGAATTCATTCCTCCGCCGAGTGCCAAGTACTGTGTTAGTGACCGTTGGAGCTGAGTGCCCCGTTGTCCCGAGCGCCATAATTCACCTGTCACGAGGCGGACGAGCCAGGCGCGCCAGGCGCCGCGGTCACCACCCCCACGATGGGGGAAAACCGCAAAGTAAACACTGAGGGGGAAGACTCGCGGGATAGCTGTCCCACCCCTCCCCCGGCTGAAGAGTGCGCTTCAGCCTGTAATTCAGTGGACAGGACCGCTGAACCCATCGCCATGCAAGAGGCACAAAATGATGGTGATGCCCAGGTGGGTGACGCCGCTGCTGACCAAGGAGGTGACGGCTTCACGTTAGTGGGCCAGAAAAAGAGAAAGAAAAGAGAGCCCAATAACGCCAGCAAGACGCCACTCGCACCGAGGAAAGACTACGTCCGTCTCGCCTTCCCTGAAGGCACCACGAAAAAAGAAAAAATGAAATGGCCACAGGACCTTGGCAACCCCTCTTCGAACCTGAGGGGTAAACCCATTGACCTTGTGAGAGGGGACACGCTCTCCTCGCCATATATCTATGTCGCTCGCTCCCAGCAGAGCTATATAGAAAACCTTACCGGTGGACTTATTGGAGGTATTACCTTCAAATCATGCGATGAAAAGAAGAAATCGGAAAAATATGACGAATACCTCGTCACACATTATAACAAGGACCTTGACCTTGATAATGCATATGCACTCGATGGAGTCCACAAGGCCATTCGAGTGTACAAGGATGGCCAACCATTAAACCGAATCCGCATCGTATGGAAAGGAGAGCAACCCCCTCCAAGTACATACAATTTCTTCGGAAAATACATGCCCACCAGCCACGTGCGGCCGTGGAGGGCATCCCCCGTCATATGCTACAACTGCATGGGAAGCGGCCATGTAGCTAAGTATTGCAAGGATAAGGCACGCTGCACAGCATGTGGCGAGCAACACAGTGCCAAGGAGTGTCCTCGCAGTGCTGCAGGCCGAGAGCCTGCTGCAGATGCACCGAGCTTCGTCCCGTCCTGCTTCAGGTGTGGGAAGGCAGGTGTCACTGCCTGGCACTGGGGGTGCACAGCCCTCCCTACTCTGGCACCTCCCCCCCCCCTCCTCCTGTGGCCACAGCACCGACCGCGAGTGCCCAGCGCGGCCCTCCCTGCCCTGGCCCCTCCCCCCCACCCCCTGTGGCCCCGGCACCGACCGCGAGTGACCAGCGCGGCCCTCCTAACCCAACCCGCGGCCAGCGTGCCGGGGGAGTGCCCAGCCGTGCCGTGTGTGACGTCACCAGCCGCAGAGACTTCCCGGGGCTGTCGGCGAGTGGGGAAGCAGAGGTAGCCGAACTACGCGACACGGTTGCGTTGTTGAAGGAGCAGGTTGACAAGATGATGCTAATCATCACAGAGCTCAAGACCGCGACCCCCCCCCTCCCCCCCCCCAGGCGCCCGCCGAGGCGGCCGTCCCTCACCCTCGGGCAGGGATGACCGCAGGCCTGGCCGGGGAATCCCCCGCAAAACCATGTGGAAGAAGTGACGTCACGCCAGCTGACCATAGTGACATAAATGTGCAGGAGCTTTTAAAGGAAATCAAAGCTCTGAGACAAGAAAACGATAACTTGAGACAGGACAAGGAAAAAATGAACAGGGACTGTCATTGCCGAGATACTACTGCTGCTATTAGTGTTAAAGAAACGAGCGAGCAGATACGATGTCATGACATCAGTGCTCATAACCAGAGTGGGCGTGTCAGCGCTGACAGCAGCGACGAACACTACCACGATCCCTGCGGCACCGAGTCAGACGAGGAGTCCAGTGACGTCACCAGCCCCCCAGGTACACCCGGCACAACAACTGAGGGGACTGTGCTAAGAAGTGGGACAAAGCTAAGACCTAATATTTGACATGGTTAAAAGTACTTTTAAGCTTAGGACAATCATCTGTAATAGAATGTACATTATTCATGAAGTTATATGTTTCTTATGTGAACCTAAATTCCGTAATATCAATGGATATAAGCGCATGAAGTACAGATTCCATAATAATACACTACTCACATATGGATAGACACACAATTAAATTCATATCATGGAATATGCGTAGTATTAAACCTAGGCTGAGTGACCTAGAGTTTTATATTCGTAAATATAATATTGATGTGATTTGCGTGCAAGAACCTTTTGCTGCTGCTGCTAAAATGAAAATTGCACCTTCAATTAAGGGATATCATTCTTATGTGAATACAGCCATGACTGGATTGTTGACATATGTGAAGGTAACATTGCCACATAAATTAGTTAAAAAATCCGAGAACACTGATGTTCAATTTCATCATTTAAAAATTCAGACTGCCTCTGGGTATTTTTCACTATATAATATATATGCCAGATCGTCAAAATTTCTGGCTGTTTCTTTACCCAATTTTCACAACCAAGGCACGTTATGCATGGGCGACCTTAATGCAAGGCACCCACACTTTGGAGACAGCCAGCGTAATAGTAATGGGGAAGAATTCAAACATTTCATTAATAGTAGATCATTAACAGTATATGACACAGAAATAGAAACTCATTTGGGAGGTGGCAGGTTAGATTACGTATTTGGCAAAAATCTAGTTCATGGTAATGTCTGTACTTCACTGGTACGAGAATTAGTTAGTGACCACTTTGCAATCCGAACTGACTATACTGTTGACAGCAACTCAGCCCCTAAAACACCTAGGCTTAGAATAATCATCCCACCGGGCCTGGAGCATCACTTCAAGGCACGTGTCTTTGATTGGTACAACACATATGAAGTAACAACAGTTGAAAATTTCTCTCAGGATTTAATCAAAGTTGTCACTGACTACTATAACACATGGGTCTGTTCACGAAAACTCTCGAAGAAAAAGAGCCCCCAAGCCCCCCATGCTCCGAGGTGGATCAATGACCCAATTCTAGCCAAGGAACATCAACGAGTTCAGGAGCTTGCCAATTGCTATAAAGATAACAAGACGTCAGACAATCTTATTCAGTTTCTTACAGCCAATAAAGAATTCAGAGAACTAAAAACTGAGATTCGTAGTAAACACTGGGAACAATTTTTGCAAAGCATCAATAGTCAAACTTCCATGGCTGATGTATGGAGAAAGATTAATAGGCTGACAGGTAAAGCTCCCACAACACCGCAGTTTCACAGCCCACAAGAACAGGCTAATATGCTACTGGAGCAGTGGGCTGAAAACTCTCAGCTGAGCTCACTTCCACAAGGGATAAAAGACCATCTCGACAAGTCAAAAATAGATAGAAAATTCAATATAGCAGTAGCCTGTGCTGCTATTGACCCATCCGACTTTGCCGAAATAACCGAGTGGGAACTGAGAAATGCCCTTGTGAAAGGCAAGGCAACAGCCCCTGGAGAGGATGGCATTACTTACAGTGTTCTTCGCCTCATTGCGCAGGTGCCAGGCAACCCACTCTTACACCTGTATAGACTCAGCCTATCACAAGGAATCCTCCCAAGCTCCTGGACTAAAAGTTTAATCATCCCTATACCCAAATCCAACACTGACAAATACAGACCAATTTCCTTGACCTCCTGTCTGTGCAAAGTACTTGAGAGAATAATTCTGAACAGACTCATGTACCGTATACATGCTAAGTTATCCCCCAGACTGTATGGATTTCTCCCAGGACGTAGCAGTCAGCATTGTTTTGCAGAATACTTAACAAACTCAATACCAGGCATGCAAACCGTATTTCTTGATCTTCAATCTGCCTTTGATATTGCAAACAGAGAAATGATCCTTGAGCAACTAGCTAGCTTTGGTATTCAGGGAAAACTGTTAACATGGATTCAAATGTATCTATCCAATCGATCGGCTCAGGTTTTCTTCAGGGGTGTTAAGAGTATTCATGCAAAAGTGTTTGAACTCGGCACACCTCAGGGAGGCGTACTTAGTCCCATGCTATTTAACATCCTAATGCATAGATTACTAGGCGATATACCACTTGAGGGCAGTGACTCCATTATTTGCTATGCCGATGATATTTGCATTAAATCCTCATCCGAGGAGAGAATGCAATAGATCCTTGATGTGCTTTCAGCAAGGGCTACAGAGTGTGGCTTGATAATATCGACTGAAAAAACCAAGGCACTTAACCCTAAAACAATCCCTCTGCCAAGGTTTCACATCAATGACGTTGAGCTAGATCTCTGTCACCAATACAAATATCTCGGGGTGGCTGTTAATGATGCAGAGTTCATACAAAACCTGAAGAAAAGGCTGTGGGAACGTCTGAAGCCACTTAGGACACTTGTCGGCAAAGACCATGGTATTAATGTCAATATTGCTAGACTCTTTTACCTTTCATACATACGGTCGGTCATAGATTACCATGCATTGCACCTAGTATTATACAAGGAATCAGAGTTGGCTAGTTTAGAAATTGTACAAAATGAGGCCATGAGGCTTATTCTCGGCGCCCCTAAGACAACGAGGATTGTGAATATGAGATCAGAACTTAATTTGCCGTCTGTCTATGAAAGAATATTATACATAAACACCACTTTTAGCGTCAAAGCAATAAGAGAACCCCTCTATTGTACAGAGTTCCAAAGACAACTAAAACATAGAATAGTGGAGCTAACTTTGAATGGCAACATCGATTCAAATTCAAATCCATGGCAACAAGTAACATGTAAGCACTTGTCTCAGCTGAACATATCCATAACTAAGACCCTACATGGACGTTCTGCTCCACCGTGGAAAATGTCGGACCTAAGTGTATTTTATACGACTGCCCCCAAAAAAAGACAGTATGCTTTAGCAATTATCAATGAGCACCTTGAAACTATGCCCAATGCGTATGAATGCTACACTGATGGATCCTTGCAGTCTGGGAGTAGAGCAGGATGCGCTTTTGTCGTATATAAAAACAATATTTTGCAGCACCAGGATTGTAGGCGGGTTCATGACTGGGCTAGCACTACGCAAACTGAGTTGGCAGGAATGCTCATAGCCACCGAATTTCTATTAAGTCAAGGCTCAGGAGTCATTTTCTGCGACTCACAGAGTGCTCTCCAGGCATTGAACACACTAGACAAAGGTGCAGGAAATATTGCAAATGACATAAGGATAAATGTGTATCGTGCAAAAGAACGAGGCCATGATATACGTTTTGTGTGGATACCATCGCATGTTGGAATCCACAGGCATGATCATGCTGACCGCCTAGCAAAATCAGCATGTGACAAGCAAAGTGTTGATATAGATCTTGGAGTACCTCTTGCTAGGATTTCACACATAATTAAAACTTCCTTCAAAGAGGACTTGTCTGACTTGATTAATTCTCAACGGCCTGAAAGCTGTAGCATAAAGCACTATGACAGGTTTATGCAAGATGTTTTCATCTATGGTTTATACAAAACAAGAACAAGACAGTGTGATATTGTGACCGCAAGAATCAGGCTGGGATATAGATTGTACTGGCAGGTCAGTACAGCCTGTAATGTTGAAGAAACGAAGTGTAAATTATGCAATGAAGAATATAAGCGAACACTTGTACATTATATCTCAGGGTGCCATGTAATACAGCCTTTCAGACCACCTAGCATGAGGTATGGAGAACTATGTAACTACTTCATATCATCTGATGTCTTGGAAGATATAATTATGTTATATCCTAAATTTGGAATGTAGTATCACATGACCACATATCAAATGTTACATTGCCTTTCCACGCCCAAGCCGTATGCCGGCTTGACAGATGAGTAGATAAATTACTGATCGTTCTTTTCCTTTAAATGAAATATTTTAGACCGTAATAATTTTATGATATAGATTTATTCTGTAATACTATTATATAATGCTTTGACCATGTATCAAATGTACTACAGCTTGCCCACGCCTGTGCAGTTAGCCAGGGTGGTAAATAAAGGACTAAACTAAACTAAACCAAAAACTATCTCCTCCTA
>NC_091575.1:8553820-8556320 GCF_042767895.1 Penaeus vannamei | reverse complement strand
GTTTTCGTCCAGGAAATAGAATTCGAATATGTAAATAGTGGAGAAAAGTACAGTCAACGAGCTAGACAATCATGCAGAAAAAGCAAAGATAGCTTGAAAGGGGAGCGATAAACGGAAGTCGCGAGGAGAAGGAAAACATAAACATGAGGGGTTTGGGGAGATGGACGAGACGGCAAAAGGGAAAGGAAATGAAAGTGTCATCACCAAAGTTAACAAGACCCAGAAATGCAAGGGAAAGTTAAACAATCTATCTGCGAGTCAAGGATGAGGTGTAAGAAGAAGAAAAATAATAAAAAAGAGGGAATGCTAAAAGGACAGAGAAAATTCGCAACAAGTCAAGGAACTGACATTTTCGAAAAATGGAGAGCAAGCAAGAAAGGTAAACTAAAAAGAAGGCAAAATGAAACGGAAATACTAAAAAACAAAAAGAAAAAAAATGAGAGAGAGAATGACAAACAACAAAGTGCTCCCGAAGTTTGATATCAAGTTAATAACCCTCCAAATGGTCTTCCGTTTGATGTTTCCGCCTCAAAAAGGGATAATGCAATTGCAACGGCTGGGTGCATGTGAAAACTCATAACAGCGGAGAGTAATGAGGTTGGGTAGATGAAGGCGCACTCATACATGTAGGAGGAGATGACGCCGAGAAAATGAAATATTCCTCCTTTTTCAGGCTCTTATACTCGTATTTCAAAATTATTCAATAGGCCTAGGGAATTCGTGTTCTGTTTCATATTGTCTCGTCCATTTTTTTTTTTTTTTTTTTTTTTTTTTTTTGTGGGGAAAAAGGGAAAAGGGATATGTCGCTTATCGTATCATCACAAACAAAATGATATCGTTGATAACAATATATTTAGAGTCGTAGTCAAGTATATTTTTAAAGATAAACAATATCTAGGGAAAGACGCCATTTGTTGGCATGTTGACGATATGCGACACACGGAAACAGAGGAAATAATGAGACATTTTAAGAAAATTTTGATGCACACATAAACACATACATACATAATGCATAAATACACAAAATATATATACATACATACACACAAATATATATATATATATATATATATATACATATATATATATATATAAATATATATATATACATATATATATATATACATATATATATGTATATATATATATATATATATATATATATATATATATATATATATATATATATATATGTATATATACGTACATATAGCTATATATATATATATATATATATATATATATATATATATATATATATATATATATATAGATATATAGATATATATATATATATACATATATATATATATATATATATATATATATATATATATATATATATGTATATATATAAACAGACATGCACACATACACATGTATGTAGTTATGTATGTATGTATGCATGTATTTATGTAATTATGTATACATTTATGTTTATGTAGGGGGAAGAGAGTAATAATAATGATTCCAGCAATAACGATATTCCGTACCTTATCATCACTACCTCACCATTATCCTCATTACGACCAGAATAACAAAAAGAATGAAGCTGACACATTTTACATCATCGATCCCTCACTGTCAAGCATATTCATACGCATGACCGTGCTTCTCGTCCGCCTCAAGCCGCAGTTCCTCGTTGAGCTCTGACAAAACAGCACTTCCCCCTCGCTCTCTCTCCCTTTACGTCACACGCCCGTTTATAGGCTGCTGTTCCCCCGAGGACGCTGGTTCAGGAGGGTGGGTCCTGCCTCCGTGATGCTCGGGTGGAATGGTGTCCCAGATGAGGGCATGGCTTAGTATACGAGTGGGTTTGGTTGGGTTTATACGCTGGGTTGGGTTAGAATTGGGTGGGGGTTGTGGTGTGTTATACGCCGTGTTGGATTAGAACCGGGCTGGGGTTGGGTTGGGTTATATGCTGGATTGGATTAGAATTGGGTTTGGATTGGGTTGGATTAGAATTGGGTTTGGATCAGGGTGGGTATGGTTTGGTTAGTTTAGGTTAGGTTAGGTCTGGATAGGTCGGTTGGAATAGATCAAATGTCTAAATAAGGTTGATTTGGAATGGGATAGGTTGAGGAACTTTCTTTTTTTCAGGGGGGGGGTCTATTACGACTGTGTTATGTTGGGCTGAATAAGGTGAATGTGGCAAAGTATATCCGATATAATCTAAGACAAAGCGGTTCATAACACCGAAACGGACCGAAACGGATAGAATCGGAGGCAAAACGGGCCGAAACGGAGCTTGTAGGAGATTGTTTATAGCCTTTAATACAAGAATTGTACTTTATATAACAATTTAAGTTCAGCAAATCTTATATCCAGAATGGCCGCGCCAGTACACAAACCGAAAATTGCGCTCCGTAGATTATCGATTTCCAGGCCAAATAACAACTCAATTTTCATTATTTGGACTTAGATAGTTATATAAAGTACAATTCTTGCATCGAAAGATAAAAATGATATCCTGCAAGCTCTATTTCGGCCCGTTCTGCCT
>NC_091575.1:8543820-8548820 GCF_042767895.1 Penaeus vannamei | reverse complement strand
AGGCTTCGAGAAGAGATAAAGAAAAAAGGGAATTCACGTAGAGGGAGAGAATATGGGGTGGAAAAGGGGTAAGGGGAAGGGAGGGAAAGGAAATAAGAATAAAAAACACGGAATTCGTTTCTTAAAGAAAAATAAATAAAATCAGGAGAGACGATTTAGTAAAAAAATAATAATAATAATAAGTGAGACAGAAGATATAGAGAGAGAAAAACGAACAACAAATTCTCAATAAAAACAAAACGAAAGGAGGGTAAATAAAGACATTGGAAGTCAGGCATAAGGGGACACCAGATGTGACGCCCATATTAGGTGCTATTAGGGTCAGCGGCAGCGTGGTTGACGAGAGAAAAGCAATCAGCTGATGATAAGCTCCTTCGTACAGATGGAGGGATGGGAATCGGCGGAGGGCATCTGGGACGAGCACAGAATCACGAAGGATATGGTGGAAAAAGGCTATTGCGGTGAGAAGCAATTGCCAAAATAGGGATGATGGTAATGGTGATGGTGATAAGAGAAGAAAATGGTAGGAGGACGAAAAATGATAATGATGATGATAATGATGACAGCAATAATAGCAACAAAATCAGTGGTAAAAACAATAACATTGGTGATGATGATGATAATAACAGAAATAGTTATAATAATAATAATAATAATATCAATAATATTAACAATGTTATCATTGATATTAATGATAATTATAATAATAATGGTAATGATAATAATAATAAAACTAATACTACTAATAATAATAATAGTAATAATAATAACAATAATAATAATAATAGTAGTAGTAGTAGTAATGATAATGATAATGATAATAATGATTAATAATAATGATGATAACAAGTGAGTGAGAGAGAGGGGGGAGGCGGAAGAGAGAGAGAGACAGAGACAGAGACAGAGACAAACAGAGAGAGAGAGAGAGCGAGAGAGAGAGAGAGAGAGAGAGAGAGAGAGAGAGAGAGAGAGAGAGAGAGAGAGAGAGGGGGGGGAGAGAGAGAGAGAGAGAGAGAGAGAGAGAGAGAGAGAGAGAGAGAGAGAGAGAGAGAGAGAGAGAGAGAGAGAGAGAGAGAGAGAGGCAGACAGACAGACAGACAGACAGAGAGGGAGAAGGGGGGAGGGGGGGAGTATTTGATTCCCTGACGTGGCCTGTCAAGCGCTTGTCATAAGGGATTCATGCCTCTTTGTAGCGTCGATTCCTTTATTTTCTCTCTCGCCATAATTATGTTACAGTTAGTCTCACGCAGAAGGCTGGGTCACTCATTGAATTGTATGGATCGGATTTTATCATCGGCTATCAAACCAGCTGATGCCTCTTGAACGAAGCACCTGATCATTCCATTTTATACGACGCAGACACGTGCACTTGCATCAATATACACGTACATATACACATACACACACTCAAACACACAGGTACACGCATATATACAGATAATTACAATCGTAAACATACATGGAAACCCACACGCGCACATTCGAGCACATAATTACACACAGACACGTAAGTTTGTTAAAAGACTTGTCGAAATTCTTTTGTGTTTATATGTTTTTATTTGTTAGTACAACCGTGTGTATTTACGATTACGCACTTGCAGCAAATATTACTTAAATCGCAAACATGTTTGATAATAATTTCATTTCATTGAGTTGGATATTGTTTAATCCACAAAAATCATTAGTTTCCCTTCCCAATTATGTGAAAGGAAAATTTCCCTCCAACGGATCATTTATTTCCCTTCTTTAATTAAAAATCCGCCTTAATGCTATCAAACGGTAAAGCACCTAATTCTGTGGTGAAAAAAGGAAACCTCCAAGGCATCAAACCACGCTGGTAGCAATGGATGCTCTCTTTAAAAGTCTAGAGAGCAAATTACTTTTATCCCTCTTATTCGCATTTGTAATTTAACAGTCCATTCCCTTTTGTTCCATAGAATACACAACACACACACATACACGAGAGAGTAAGGGAGAAGAGAGAGAAAGAGAGAGAGAGACAGAGAGAGAGAGAGAGAGAGAGAGAGAGAGAGAGAGAGAGAGAGAGAGAGAGAGAGAGAGAGAGAGAGAGAGAGAGAGAGAGAGAGAGAGAGAGAGAGAGAGAGAGAGAGAGAAGAAAAGAGAAGAGAAGGGAAGAGAGAATGAGGAGGGTGAGGGGGGTAGAGAGAGAAAGAGAGAGGGAGAGAGCGAAAAGGAGATATAGGGAGAAAGAGAGGGGGGATTAGAGATGACCCATTTCCTACATGAACTTTGATGACGAAACTTAAAAGCCTTAAAACGACCATTCCTAACTTCCCGATAGATGGCCTACCTAAAACCAACAGAAAACGGAGACATCAAAGCTCTCGAGCGGGGACTACGCATATTGGAGAGTTGATTTTGAATTTCAGTGGAGTGGGGGAAATAGAGCCAAGAGGAGACGCGGAGGAGTAAAGTTGTAAATGAATGAATGGTGGATAGAGTGATAAAAAAGGAAATGCATAAAAACTGTATGAAAATAAAGGCTATACTGCTGTGTAGCTTAATAAAAGATAACCAAATGAATAAAAAGAAAAGGTATATAGAACTGGATAAAAGGGACATAATTAGAATGAAGAAATATAGACATAGACATGAAAAATGAAGTAAAAGAAAAAGACAAAAAAGGGGGAAATGACAGCGACAGGATAAATGAAAGAAAATTAAATACTTGAAAACTGAATTCTACCCTTAAATGAAGATATACTCCAGCTTCTCAAGGAGAAAAACATTCATTCTCGGAGGAAGACTGCCACAAAGTGATATATAGAGGTCCATATAAGGATCCAGCACGGTTGGAAAAAAAAATCAGGGGGCGTCTTTTGAAAATAAAGTGGTGACAAGAGCAAGGAATAAATCTTTTTCGTCATAACTTCTTTCGAGAACTTATAAGGCACATCCCAAAAGTGAAATCTTTAGAAAACGGACCATGTTTTGTACACTTCTAAATAATTACGTCATAGCTTATATTATTGGGGACCGAATGCATCTGTGGACTGATTGCTTTAGGGAAGAGACCAAGACCAAGATAAACGGAAACTAAAGAAGCCATGAAGCGGGTTTCTTGACGAATTCATTTTAGAAATAAAGGATAATAATTTATCTGTATTTTAGAAGTGACACTGTATTTCATTCATTAAGAAATATGCGATGTGGAGATAAGCTCGAAGTAGTTAATTGCTGACGTTAACCAGTTTACCAAAAGAAGGAATAACCATTGTTCCAAATCATGTTTTATGAATATATATTACTGTCACATTGTGTGTTAATGATACAATTGTGTTTTTTTAAAGGAATATTTTCGATCAAAGATGTTAAGATCAATTATTCAGATGCATTCTCATAAAGAAGAACAAGTAAACAAAAGACATGACACAAATGACAAATATTGCAAGGAGCGTTAATTCAAAACTTATGATGCTACGTGGTTTCAAGATCAACTGCTTACCAAACGCAGAAACAATAACAAAAAATCTCCGTTACTTTGACCACAGATCGTTTAAAATTAGATCAAAACCAAGACCTAGAGATGAATAAAACAGAACAATATAAATTTCCAGAGATTTGAACATTAAACAAGCTACGAATAAAACCGACATGGGATTAAATGACAATTGAAAATTCTGTCGAACAAGGAGTTAATTCATGATTCACAAACGACGCGGTGGGAAAAGATTCTCACGTCAAACAGATGTTCCAAACCACTTGAGAAATTCGGAGAAAATATGTCTATAAATAAAAAGGAAAGCCTATTCTCTCGCCTATTCCAGAGACGCCAACGATTTGCCCGTAATTTATCTTTCTTTTTTTTTTTTTTTACTTTTTTTAAGCCCTAACAGCCATAGAAGCCGAAATTTCGATTTTTCAGAAAAAAAATCAGTCTGTTTTTTAAAATCCCGTTTTTCCGACCAATTTTGATGGTCTTCACTGCTCTAGCAAGGCTCGCCGGTCTCGCGCAGCCAACCCAATTACCGGCAGCTGTGCCCGCAACAATATTGTGTATATACCGCATACATTGAAATCTGGGCTGAGCGAGACTGCATTGCAAATGGGGATCACCTCACAGTGCCAAGGTCCGTGCCGATTTGTCTCTTACTGGTGCCGTTTTCGAGTGTGGATGTGGCTGAACCGCCAAGTAAAAGACTTAAAAGTAGGTGAACCTATAGTAGGTGGGCCTAAGTAGATGAAGTTTCTGAGAAAAGTAATCCACGTCTTTTTCTTCTTTTCTTTCTTTCTTTTTTCTTTTTTTTTCTTTTTTTAGCTTGTTGAAAAGATGAAGTTCGTCAAAATACTGCTTCGTACGGTTCATCACTGATAGGTACCATCACATTACTGAGAAATCTGCAGAGTTGATGAGAAATTCACTGATGGGCTAAATATCGCATTGGCATCTCTGCTCTTCTGACTCACAAAATTAAACATGCATGACGTCACCAAGAGAGACCCCGCCCCCAAATGACCCTAGTTACGATAATGACAGACTCAGCAGGGCCTCTGTGCCATTAGTAAGGAGAGTCTTCATACTTGGCTGTTCTCCAGAATGCGGCTCTGTGATATTTTCGAGAAGATGCATATGGGAAGTTGGGTATGATTGGCCGAATGCAAAATCGAAGAGCAATTTCTTATATGATTTAATTACCACTGCCTACTTGCCAATATGCTAATAATTATCACCAACCTGTCACCGTTAAACAAATGGCAATCAGCTATAAAATGCTTTCATTAGAGATAATATTGGCTTTAGCAATAGTGACAATGATGATAAATAGATGAAAATGATTATGATAGTAATGGTGATGATGATGATTATGATAATGATGATGGCAATAATGATAGTAATGATGATGATAACAATGGTAATGAAAATATGATATTAGTAATAGTATTAATGGAAATAATGATAATAATTATGATAATGATAATGAAGATAAGGATAATGATAACCATGATAATAATAGAAATGATAGTGATATTAAAAATCA
>NC_091575.1:8531320-8536320 GCF_042767895.1 Penaeus vannamei | reverse complement strand
GCACTAACACATCAAGACTGTATTTAAAGATAGATAGACAGAGACGCATGATATACATTGCTAAAAGATTTTGAAACTGCATTCTAAACAACGGTTTTTCGTCTCGCGTAAAACATATTTTACACCCTTGATTTTAGAGTCGAAAAAATCCAGACAATAAAAGACAGACAACACTAATTATCTTCTGGTAACAGTACCATCAAGCGGACTATAATCATCCATTTTTGGACGATCGCGCCATCATCTCCCTTGATCTTTCTGGTGCTAGATCGTCACTCCACCAATGACGAAAGAAAGGGGGCGTCTATATAGAAATTCTCTCCCTTAAACTTTATGGCAGTTTTCACGAGCGAAGTTGAGACGCGTGTTGATGGGTTGGAGTTGAAGATTTTGAGAGAATACGGTGTACTGATCAACCTCAACGGCGAAAGTATAATGGGTGCAGGATCCTCATCGTCTGCGCACTGATTGCGATTCTGCGTGGGTGTGTCTCTGTGTTTTTATATCGCTCTCTTTCTGTCCGGGTTTGTCTTTGTTTGTCTCTATCTATACGCCCCGCTCTCTCGCTCTCTTTCTCTCGCTCTCTCTCTCTGTCTCTCTCTGTCTCTGTCTCTCTCTCTCTCTCTCTCTCTCTCTCTCTCTCTCTCTCTCTCTCTCGGTCGCTCTCTCTCTATCTATCTTTCTCTCTGTCTGTCTCTCTCTCTGTCTGCCTCTCTCTCTCTCTCTCTCTCTCTCTCTCTCTCTCTCTCTCTCTATCTTTTCTCTCTCTCTCTTTCTCTCTCTCTCTCTCTCTCTCTCTCTCTCTCTCTTTCTTTCTTTCTCTCTCTCTCTCTCTCTCTCTCTCTCTCTCTCTCTCTATCTCTGTATGTGTGTGTGGATGGATGGGTACGCGCGCGTGTGTGTGAATGTGTATGTATGTATGTGTGTTTGTATATGTACGCCTGTTTCAGTATACATATATATGTGCGTGTGTGTGTGTGTGTGTATACCTTCAGGCCTGAAAAGAAAAGGGAGAGGAAGGATTATACATCAGAGAGAGGAGAATCAACGGGATAAACAGGTGCAGCTGATGACAGGTGAACGGAAGGCAAGGGAGGTCAGTCAGCTCGAAGGACCAGGCGGTCTATGCGAAGGGTGGCCGGCATAAGGGAGTAGGAAGAGGAAGTGGGTAGCGAGGAGACTGTCGGCAGGAGAAAAACTCTTGTTCAGGTTGAAATTGGTAGGCTGCCTAATCAAGGAGGATTCCACTAGTCTGCAGGCGTGGACATCAGCCGAAGGAAAGACCACTCCATCTAATGGCCTGTGTCCCGCGTTGAGGGTCGCTTCTACTCCTAGTAAAAGCATGTATGTATATATAAATACATATGTAAGTATGGATACATTTAGCTCTGGAATTTAAAGATGAAACCAATGACGACTTTGCCTCCCAATTCTATTTAAGATATATCTCATGGTTAAACACAACAGACAGTTGTTTAGTACTCTGCCCCTTCCCTTCACCTAATACTTACTCACGCCCGCTTTCTTCCCTCACCTACCTTAAATTTACCCACGCTCCTCCCCCTATCACTTAAGCCCCCTTCCCCTCCCCCTAGAATTTCCCCCAGGCCCCCCCCTCCTCCCCTCCCCTCTTCCCCACTCTAAGAACCGCCGCATTAGAGGATCTGTTCACGGCGAAATTTATTCAGCGTTCGGCCGTATTGCTTTGCATACGTGAATGCGATGATCCGAAAAGCGACTGGATTATTCTCGGCTCTATTTTGCACGTGGCACCCATTGTGGGGCGAGGGCTGCGGGGGCGGGAATAGCCCCAAGGATGGGGGCAGGACCTGTGGTGGCGGCGGTGGTCGTGGTGGGGATGGAAATAGACAGAACGGGAAGGAGAATGTCAATACTGATAGTGATAATGGTGATAGTAATGATAATGATTATGAGAATAATACTGATAGTGCGCATTTATAATAATACTGATAGTGATAATGGTGATAGTAATGATATGCCAGTAATGATAATGATTATGACAGCAATGGTAATGATTATGATAGTAATGATAATGATTATGACAGTAATGATAATGATTATGATAGTAATGATAATGATTTATGACAGTAATGATAATGATTATGACAGTAATGATAATGATTATGATAGTAATGATAATGATTATGACAGTAATGATAATGATTATGATAGTAATGATAATGATTATGATAGTAGTCATAATGATTATGATAGTAATGACAATGATTATGATAGTAGTGATAATGTTTATGTTACTACTAATAATGATGATAATAATGGCTATAACTGTAATTATAACGATAGCATCCGTAATAGCAATAAAGGGTAATAACTAACAATATTATTAATATTTATGATGATAACAGTAATAATAAAGATTGTGATGATGAGGAGGAGGAGGAGTAGGAGGAGGAGGATAATGCCATTAAAAATAAATATGATAATGACAAATTGCATTAACCAAGTTGATTACACCCACACGGCGTAGCTACATGAGCTGTCCAGTAATTAGCATTTACTACACCACGACGGTTGCTGTATTAATACAAATATCGCCCAAGTAGCTACATTCATCGAAAAGAATTCATAAATAAAAAACAATAATAAAATACGAAAAAAATATAAACAAATATCGCCCAAGTAGCTACATTTCATAGAAAAGAATTTACAAATAAAAAATAATAATAAAATATGAAAAAATAAAAAATAAAAAATAAACAAATATCGCCCAAGTAGCAACATTTCATCGAAAATAATTTACAAATAAAAAACAATAATAAAATACGAAAAAAATATAAACAAATATCGCCCAAGTAGCTACATTTCATAGAAAAGAATTTACAAATAAAAAATAATAATAAAATATGAAAAAATAAAAAATAAAAAATAAACAAATATCGCCCAAGTAGCTACATTTCATCGAAAATAATTTACAAATAAAAAACAATAATAAAATACGAAAAAAATATAAACAAATATCGCCCAAGTAGCTACATTTCATAGAAAAGAATTTATAAATAAAAAATAATAATAAAATACGAAAAAAAATAAAATAAACAAATATCGCCCAAGTAGCTACATTTCATAGAAAAGAATTTACAAATAAAAATAATAATAAAATATGAAAAAATAGAAAAATAGAAAATAAACAAATATCGCCCAAGTAGCTACATTTCATAGAAAAGAATTTACAAATAAAAAATAATAATAAAATATGAAAAAATATAAAAAAATAAAAAATAAACAAATATCGCCAAAGTACCTACATTTCATCGAAAAGAATTTACAAATAAAAATAATAATAAAATAAGATTTAAAAAAAAGATACAAATAAAAAGTATATCGTTGAGCGATATATTTTTTATTTGTATTTTCATCGAAAAGAATTTACAAATAAAGAAAATAATTTAAAAAATAATAATAAAAAAAAAAACCTTCCTGCATCAAGTTAAACGTCCATGCATTTTCAGTCCGTTCTCTCCACCCTTGCACTTTCAATCAATAGTGCAATGCAACTCATTTCGTTCTTGAACACAGACTTACCCAAGAGTATGTTCACAATTCCTTTAAGAACTCTTCTCACATGCTGTCACTTGCAGGTTTATGAGGACATGTGCATGGCAGGCATTGCAAGATTTGAGATATTGATCCGGCTCGTTACAGCCAGCGAAAATAAGGGGGGGGCCACATTGTATGGGTGATTGTTGTAACTATTGTTGCGATCATCATTATTATCATTAATATAGTCAGTACTATCATCATGATTATCATTTTCATGATCATTGTCGTTATCATCATCTTTGTTACAATTATCTTAATTGCTATGATTATGTTATCATGATCATCATTATCATCATTATCCTTATCACTATAGTAGTAGAAGCAATATTATCATCATTATCATTATTGCTATTATTGCATTACCATTACCATTGTTATCATTATCATTGTTATTATGATTATCATTGTGAGCACTATTATTATTATCATTCTCATTATCCTTTTTCTATCATTGCTATTATTATTGTCATCATTGTTTTTATTATCATTAACAAAGATATATATCATTATACTAATATCGTTCTCATAATTACTAGTTTTATCATTATCCTTACTATCATGATGATTTTTTATGACTATTGCTATTATTATCAACTTATCATCAGCATCGTCATTATTATTAGTATTATTATTATCATCAATATTGTCATCATCATTATTATATCATTATCATAACCAGCACTTCTCTTATGACAAGTGTTCCAAACATAATAAATAACAGGAACTCCACCCGGCCAGTATTACAGCGAGAAAACCATTCAGGATCACCTCACAGCATTACAGCATCGAGAAGCCGGCAAAAGTGACGTCACAGCTGACTCTATTGATGTCTGTTGGTGGGCCGGATCGTTCACAGCTTCCTCCGTGACGTCATCGTGATCTCTACGCTCTGGCGACCAATCAGCGCCGTCCGTTGCTCCCGCTCGTCTGAAATCCATCGTCTTTGCGGTTCTCCGGGTTTCGTTCTCTCCGGGGATTACAAACCTCTATTCAACTCCTTAAGATCGGTGAAAATTACGTTTAAGAAATCCTTTCTTTTCTTAATTCTTTCTTTTCTTTAGTTTGTACTTTTTGGTCTTCGATATAAGATTGAATAATCGTGATTCGCTTGCTTATCCCATTATGCTCGGAGTGTCACGGGAATCTCATTCTTATGCATATGCGTTGTAAGTGCTTTTTCCCTTCGCCTTTGCGTGGGACTTTCCAGCGCCCCGTTCTCTCGCCATCCCTGCCTGGCGTCCCTCCTTTGCTGCGAACATGCATTCAGTTTCTCCTTCATAGAGCCAATATTTTCCTTTACATAGGCCTACGATTAAATACGAGAAAAGGGTTCAGCAAGAGGAAGGAGAGAGAGAGAAAGAGAGAAAGACAGACAGAGAGAGGGGGAGAGAGAGAGAGAGAGAGAGAGAGAGAGAGAG
>NC_091575.1:8523820-8528820 GCF_042767895.1 Penaeus vannamei | reverse complement strand
TCACCATTATCCTCATAACCCCCAATCACCGAGATGGCAAATTAGCCATTACCTTCGCCCAACACAACCCGACCGGCTCGTCACCGCTGCCAACACCTCCATTCACAGCAAGGGCGGAGCGCGGGTGGAGTAGGCCGGGAATTCCCCCATTCATGAGGTCCTGGCAGGGATCCAACGTGGGCAACCCGCTCCGTCGGGAATCTCGCCCCTATGGTCGCTTCCTCGCTGTAAGGCAGCTTTAATGACTCGCAGCAAAGAGCTTGTTTTGTTGTTGTTTTGGACTTGCCTTGTCTGTTTGTTTGGGTGTAAGGGTGGCTGGTTGTTGCTGTTTGTGGTGTGTGTTGTCTGGAGGCATTGCAGTTGAATTGAGTATTTTCCTGTGGTGGTGTACATAAATCCATGATGTGGTCTTGGATGATGTATATTTGTATATGTATATTTCTCTCTCTCTCTCTCTCTCTCTCTCTCTCTCTCTCTCTCTCTCTCTCTCTCTCTCTCTCTCTCTCTCTCTCTCTCTCTCTCTCTCTCTATATATATATATATATATATATATATATTATATATATATATATATATATATATATATATATATATATATATATATATTATGCATATATGTATATATATATACATATATATACATATATATACATATATATATAAATACATATATATATATATATATGCATGCATGTATATATATATATATATATATATATATATATATATATATATATATATATATATATATATATATATATATATATGTATATATACACATATATACATGCATGCATATATGTATATAGTTGTAATTGTTATGATAATTATTGTTATTGTTTTATCACAATCATTATTATTGTTGTTATTATCATTATTATCAATATTATTTCTATTATCATCATTATCATTATAATTATTATCATTATTATTATCATTATTATCATTATTATTACTATTTTCATCATGATTATAATCATTATTATGGTCATAATGAATATTTTAATTTTGAGTTTAATATGGTGGCCCGTAGAATTCACAAAGAATATCAGCAGTTGTGACCTCATTGTATGGTCGACATTAACATCAGCCCTTATCTTCTGGTAATAAAGTATTATACTTGTTTACATGCAAAAAGGAAGGGGTATATTCTGTCCCCTAGCCCAACCAATACCAAGGGGTATAAACTGACCTAGCCTGACTTAAACTATGTGATATAAAACAGCTTAAAATAACCCCGGGTATATTGTGGACGGGGGGGGGATAGTCTCGGCTCTTACACCTGGATAGAGACACGCTGAAACACTGCCCGGGATGAGCTCGGGAAATTGCTTCAGTCTATCCTCATTTGAAGCCGATTCTGTGGCGTTGGCTTCCTCCAGTAGCAGGCTAGGAGCTGGTGGTTTGTGGGTAAATAAACACTGCATATTGTTTATGTATATATCAACAGTATATACAAAAGTTTTTTTTTATGTCTGAGGGAGTGGCGTGATAATGCATGAAATTAGACTGAGTCGTGATCATAAAACTTTAAAGAATGTGTAAATTGTATAAATTTTTATCTGAATAAACTTCTTGCCGATGCAGATTTCATCACTAAAGTCATTCATCACACAAAGACAAACAACGTAAACACCTAAATTAATGATGACAACACACAAAGACGAAAACGAAAAAAAAGTATTCGTCGCCAAAATCTCAATGCTATTTTACGAGTGAAAGAAACGAAAAAAAAAATAAAAATAAAAAGAAAGAAAGAAAGAAAGAAAAGAAAAAAAGCATACGCAAAAATAATTGGACGAGAGGAATACGATTTCCTGGAAGAGTAAGCAGCGACCTCCCTTTTTCGGAACGCTCAAGTAATAAGCCATATTACTCGAAAATCCGTCTTATAACTTACTGGCCTTTAAAATCAGATAAAAATAGTAGTGAATTTGGCGAAATGCAAATGCCATTTGAATGGATAAGTTTAGAAAGTAATTTTGATAAGAATGATGTTATCATCATTATAGTAACATGATATTGATAGTAATAATGATAATAATAATGATGATGATAATGACAACAATGATAATAATTATCATGGTGATTATAATAATAATGATAACAATGATGATAATTATCATGGTAATTATGATAATAATAATAATAATGATAATAACAACACAGATAATGATAATGGTAATGATAATAATGATAACAATGATTATACCAATAGCAAAATAATGTCATCATTATCATAACCATCATGAGCATTATCGTAATTATCAGTTTTATTATTTGTTATCATCATTATCATTTTTAATGTTTTAATTTTTTATTATCATCATTATTATTGTTATTATTATTATTATTATTATTTATTATTATTGTCGTTTTTATCATTACCATTAATCACTGGGATCATCATGATCATCATAATCATTACTATATTATTTTCATTAGCAGTAATATTATTATTATTACTGGTATTACTGATATTAATATTATAACTATCATTATTATCATAATTATTATATTATTATCATAATTATCATATCATTATTATCATAATTACATAACTATCATTATTATCATCATTATCATAACAACAATAGTAACACTCATAATAACGATAGTAATAATAATAAATACTAATATAAATTCGAGCGTCACTCGCACAAATAAGATTCCAAAAATGACATGAAATCTCCAGGCAGAACATAGAAGAATTCACGCTGAATAGCAGGTTCCAAGCTGGCTGCCTCTCTCTCTCTCTCTCTCTCTCTCTCTCTCTCTATATATATATATATATATATATATATATATATATATATATATATATATTCTCCCCCTCTCTCTCTCTCTCCCTCTCTCCCCCTCTCTCTCTCTCTCCCTCTCTCTCCCTCTCTCTCTCTCTCCATCTCCCCCCCCCCTCTCTCTATCTATCTATATATCTCTCATCTCTCTATCACTCTTTTTCCCCGCACTAAACTTGATCTTGCGATCAATTTGGATGAAAAGAAAAGAAAAAAGGAGAAATCAATTCTTGAAACTCTCGTTCAATGGATCTTACGGGGTTCTGAGAAACTAAGTGCATTGTACACGCCATCCATGATGAAATGGCTGGGAAAATGGCTCTTGTGTATGTGAAGTTGGGCGTGATGCACTGGTGGGGGTTGTTGTGGGGGTGTACAGGTTGAGGGGGGGGTGAGGGGAATGTGTTTTTGTGGGGCTTGCGTGCCGTGTGTGAGTGTGTGTGTGCGTGTGTGTGTGTGTGTATGCACATTTGCGTGCAAGTTTCTTAGAAATCTCATTAACCTACTTTACGCCTTTCAATATCTTAATACCCAGAACAAAGCCATCTCTGCTTAACTAAGATGATTTCATGACAAAAGATTTGTCTATAAATAACACTCCTGAGAACTTCAGGTAATTAAGTTACAATGGCACTCGCCCACCTTTCAAGAGCAATTCTATTACTGACATTTTTTAACAGGGAAGCTTCTTCTGGTTTACAATGAACCCAAAATTCATGATAAACACTTTTAGATTTTTTTATTGAACAAAACCTTTCATTCTTGTGTGAGTGTGTGTGTGTGTGTGTGTGTGTGTGTGTGTGTGTGTGTGTGTGTGTGTGTGTGTGTGTGTGTGTGTGTGTGTGTGTGTGTGTGTGTGTGTGTTTCTCGGTCTGTTTGTGTGTAGATGTATATGTATTTATGTATACAATTTTTAACCGCACGCATCCCACAAAACTAAACACGCGATATACTGGTACCATTTACATTGCCGAAATCGTGTGAACTTAAATCTACGAAGTATATCTACCGCTATTTTTAAAATAATAACGAAAGGTGTGGCGGAACTCATGATTTTGGAGTTAGTGAACACAGAAAGAAGTAAGTGGAGATGTAAATTCCTGAATCACCACATGCATTAGAAGTTCATGTGAGAAATGACGCTAGACCTCGCTCCGTACAGATGAATCATTCGAAAACAACAAACTTCATAAACCTAACACTGCATTGGGCCTGAAACTCTCCCCGTTGATTTTCCTGAAGAACACGGCGGTAGGTAAGAAACGGAGAAATAAGAGATACGTTTCAGTGAAAATGAAGGAAAACGGAAATCCAATTTGATATTTTGCATGAATTTCAGTGCAAGAATTCTCTCAGAAAAGGAAAACTGGAAACTCACACGGATTGTGGAGCACTCTGACTGGCCAAGAACTCTCTGGATAATCAAGAGTAAGAAGCGTGAAGCAATTAGACTCTTGTATATTTCAATAATACCAAATAAAAGTAAAAATGAGTAATGAGTGTCATTTGGCTAGTCAAAGAAATAAAGAGAATTGGCGAATTGGAGCATCCCACACTCCCGGATTGAGTTGCCAGGTTGTCCTTTCCTAAAATTGGAGCCACTATAACTAGATTGTTCTTTCTTAAAATTGTAATGACTATAGCTTGTTTTTTCTTTATTTCTTTCTCCTCGTTTCTATTTTGTTTGTTTGTTTTGGTTATCTATTGTATAATTAAGTGACTGAACAATCATGTTATGAAAAAGTATTCAAAATTCTTAATAGCTTTCCCTGAAAACAAACAGCTTTAGAACAACAGTCTGGAATTAAACTCACTCATGTCACAGCTTCGATTAGGCTCAATTTAATGAATCTACTTTACAATTAAAACCTCCAATTAATCACAAATATCAAGCGAAAGTTCCAACGATCAGCAGAATAAATAATTGATTGAAAATAGACAAGAGATACCCTTCCCGAACAATGATTTTTGAATCAGATTAAACTTCAAGAGTGATGATTGGGTGTTAAGAATTAAAGGAATCGACCATTCAGAATTAACAGAATCGGATACCACGAAATAAAGAGATCCTGTATTAAGAATGGAGAGAATAGGTTTAGAACTGAGTTCGACTAGTAGCAATTTATAAAATCGAAATTAAACTTCGGGAATTTTTTTTTTTTTTTTTTTATTGACATGGAACTGAATAACAATAAGTTTTTT
>NC_091575.1:8488820-8493820 GCF_042767895.1 Penaeus vannamei | reverse complement strand
TGAGAGGAAGAGGAGGAAGAGGGAATGTAAATGAGGAGGAGGAAGAGAGAATGTAAATGAAAAGTAGAGGAAGAAGAAGGATTGTAAAGGAAGAGAAAGAGGAAGAGAGTAGGTAAAAGAGAATTAGAGAGAGAGGAAGAAAAGGGAATATAAAGTAGAAGGAAAGAATGAAAAGGAGAATTAGAGGGGAAGAGGAAGAGGGGATATGAAGGAGGAGGAGAAAGAGGAAGCGTAAAGAAGGTAGTAGAGGAGGAAGAGGGTATATTGGAAGAGAAAGAGTGAGTGTAAGCAAGGAGGAAGAGGGAGTGTGAAAGAGAAGGAGTATAATTAGGAAGAAGAGATAGTGTAAAGAAGTTGGAGGAAGAAGTGGGACTAACGAGGAATAGAAAGAATTTGGGTTTAAAGGAGAGATGGAAAAGGAAGAGGAGGAGGGAAACACGGACCGAAGAGGAGGTGGAGGAAGTGAGCCAATAAAACGATGATAGAAGTTGGAGCGAAAAGGAGGTGGGGGAAGGAGAATGACGAAGAGTTGGAAAAAGAAGAGAAGGTAGGAGAAGTAAGCGAGAGAAAAAAGTGGGACAAGTGAGGGAGAGGAGAAAGGGGGAGAAGTGACGGAGAGGAGAAAGTGGGAGAAATGAGGGAGAGGAGATAGGGGGAGAAGTGACGGAGAGGAGAAAGGGCGAGAAGTGAGGGAGAGGAGAAAGGGGAAGTGACAGAGAGGAGAAAGTGGGAGAAATGAGGGAGAGGAGAAAGTTGGAGAAGTGAGGGAGAGGAGAAAGTTGGAGAAGTGAGGGAGAGGAGAAAGTGGGAGAAAGGAGCGAGTGGAGAAGTGAGGGAGAGAACAAAGTGGGAGAAGTGAGGGAGGGATGAGCGAGGAGAAATGTGAGGAAAAGGAGACAACGGGGGAAGTGAGGGAGAGAAGGTAGGAGAAGTGAGAGAGAAGAGAAGATAGGTCAAGTGTGGGAGAAGAGATGTTTGTGATAAACTTGGAGGCGTAGAGCAGGCGAATGAAAGGGGACTTGACTTGAGACTTTGTTGGGGGAGGTAAAATTATGAGCCCACGAGAGACCCACGCCCCGGGTGTCAAGGGCGCGACCGTCGCCTGCCGTGTCTCCGTCTGCTCTCCTCCTGCCCTGCTCCTGCTGTCTCACGAACATGTCCTTTTAAGCTGGCTATGGGAGAGGTTTGTTTCAGTCTAGACAAAGAGGGGTGAGTTCAAAGGGCTTGCTCGAGGGGGAGATGTAGGTCACCTTAGGTCAACCAGGCTCGGGTGAGGTAGGTGCGAATCGGCTGCTTCCTCTGGCGATGTAAACACAGGAGGACTGCGACATATATATAAGGTACAGTTTCTGTTTCGACCATTAACGGATGTGTGGAACAATATTGCTTACATTGTTAAAAATGAGGGAGGAGAGAAGGTAGGAAAAGAGAAGTGAGGGAGAAGAGACGATTGGTTAAGTATGGGAGAAGAGAAGCTGGGAAATGTGAGGGAGAAGTAAAGTTTAAGAATAAAGAGCGAGAAAGAAACGGAAGTGGAGAAAGGGTCGAAGAACTCAGGAGAAGAAGGGGAAATGATGAAGAAGAATAGATAGAAGTGGGATGAAGATGAGGAGGAGTACGAAAAGAAAGGTGTTGAAGAGGAAGAGTAGGAGGAGAAGAGGGGAATGTAGAGTAAAAGAAAGAGGAAAAAGAAAAGAAAAGAGGGGAAAAGAAACGGAAGGAGAAACAGGAAGACGAGGGTGAGGAAAAGAAAAAGGAGGAAATTACAGATGAAGGAAATAGAAAAGAAGAGATAGAAGAGACAGAGAAAAGAGGGGAATGAAGGAAAACCAGCAGGGAACGAAGGTAAGAAGAGGATTAGGTGGATAAGGAACGAAATATAAGAAAGGAAGAAAAAGATGAAATGAAAAGGGAAAAGAAAATGAGAGAAAGAGAAATGAGTGAAGCAAGACAAAGGGAGATAGTAAAAAGTAATAGGTGAGAGAGAGAGAGAAATAAGAAAGACAGAGAGGGAGAGTAAGAGACAGACATAGGAGAGATAGAGAGGGAGTTGGAAGAAAGAGGGTGAGAGAGGAGAGATAAAGAGGGAGAGGAAGAGAGAGAGAATAAGATAATAACGGAAAAGAGAATGAGAGAAAGAGAGAAATGAGTAAAGCAAGACAAAGGAAGATAGTAAAAGGTAATAGGAGAAAGAAAAAAGAGGAGAGACAGGGAGAGAGAGGAGAGGAGGAGAGACATAAAGGGAGAGAAAAAGAATAATATGGTAATGGAAAAGAGAATGAGACAGAAAGAAACGAGTAGGAAGACAAAGAAAGATAGTAAAAAGTAATAGAGGAGAGAGAGAGAGAAGAAGAAGAGGAAGCAATAGCATACAGAGGAAGGAAGAGGAGTAGGTGGACAAGGAGAGGATTATAAGAAGGGGAGAGAGAAATAAAAGAACAGAGAAAGAGAGAGAGAGAGAAAGAAGCGAAGCAAGAACAGAGAATTCAAATTAATAGGAGTGGGAGAGAAGCAAAAATAGGCAAGAATAAAAGAAGATAATGAAGAGGACCGTGCGAGAGAAAAGATAATAGGCAAAAAAAGAGATAGAAAAGGAGAGGTGTGTGGGCGGGAGGAGTAGAAAAATAAAAAGGAGATTCTTATTCTTATTTTTTTATTCCCCTTTCCTCCTTTCTTATCACATTCCTCGTCTACCATGTTTTTAATTTCTGCCTTTGTATCCTTCTTGCTCTAAATTATTCTGAAGCAATTTTCTCCCGACCTTGGCCGAGATAAGAAAACATTTATTCAGATAAGAAACCGCTAATCTTGACTTTTACTTTCTCATATTATTTCTTTCTATTTGCTAGACTATTTTCCGGTTTATACATTTAAAAGAAAATAATATTTTCTTCTTTTTCCTCTGACTTTCATATATTTTCTTTGACGATATGTTTTGTTATTTCCTCGAATCCGTGCAACAGGTCACGAGGAATCTTAGTCTATAGTCTTAAGTTAACGTCAAGGGGCAAGCAGAAAGGTAGACTAATCTATATTTGGTTTGGTTGTCTACCTATCTATATGTATGTGTCTGTATAAAGATAGGTAGATATATATATAGATAAATGGATACATAAATTGATAGATAGACATCCAGAGATGTAGACAGATGATTAGGTAGGAAGATAGATAGATAGATAGAAAGAAAGGTAGATAGATAAATATTGATATATAGATGTGTGTAAGTGTGTGTGTGTTAGCGCATGTGTGGCTGTGTTTATATTTATTCTTATCTCATAGATCCCTAGCCATCTTCCTTAAGGTCAATTAAGGAAAATGTATCCATCTTAAGAAAATACGATTACAGTCATAAAACGAAGGCTCGTGTTACGGCCGGACAAGGCGAAGGAAAATATTCATAGCCAGTGTGATATCCCGCTCCCCAAGTTACGTTAAGCTTCAGAACAACGTAGTTATTTTACTGGGCAATAAACCGTATCTCACTGGAAGGGGAAATGGAAGGGGAGGGAGAGGGAATGTAAAAGATGGGGAGGAGGAGGAGGAAGAAGAGAATGTAAAGGAGAATGAGAGGAAGAGGAGGAAGAGGGAATGTAAATGAGGAGGAGGAAGAGAGAATGTAAATGAAAAGTAGAGGAAGAGGAGGGAATTAAAGGAGGAGGAGAGAATGTAAATAAGAATTAGGGAAAGAGGAAGAAGAGGGATTCTAAAGGAGGAGAAAGGGGAAGAAGAGGTATTGTAAAGAAGGAGAAAGAGGAAGAGAATATGTAAAAGAGAATTAGAGAGAGAGGAAGAAAAGGGAATATAAAGGAGAAGGAAAGAATGAAAAGGAGAATTAGAGGAAGAGGGAATATGAAGGAGGAGGAGAAAGAGGAAGCGTAAAGAAGGTGGTAGAGGAGGAAGAGGGTATATTGGAAGAGGAAGAGTGAGTGTAAGCAAGGAGGAAGAGGGAGTGTGAAAGAGAAGGAGTATGATTAGGAAGAAGAGATAGTGTAAAGAAGGTGGAGGAAGAAGTGGGTTTAAAGGAGAGATGGAAAAGGAAGAGGAGGAGGGAAACACGGACCGAAGAGGAGGTGGAGGAAGTGAGCCAATAAAACGATGATAGAAGGTGGAGCGAAAAGGAGGTGGGGGAAGGAGAATGACGAAGAGGTGGAAAAGAAGTAGAAGGTAGGAGAAGTAAGCGCGAGAAAAAAAGTGGGACAAGTGAGGGAGAGGAGAAAGAGGGAGAAGTGACGAAGAGGAGAAAGTAGGAGAAATGAGGGAGAGGAGAGAGGGGGAGAAGTGACGGAGAGGAGAAAGGGCGAGAAGTAAGGGAGAGGAGAAAGGGGAAGTGACAGAGAGGAGAAAGTGGGAGAAATGAGGGAGAGGAGAAAGTTGGAGAAGTGAGGGAGAGGAGAAAGTGGGAGAAAGGAGCGAGTGGAGAAGTGAGGGAGAGAACAAAGTGGGAGAAGTGAGGGAGGGATGAGCGAAGAGAAAAGTGAGGAAAAGGAGACAACGGGAGAAGTGAAGGAGGGAAGGTAGGAGAAGTGAGAGAGAAGAGAAGATTGGTCAAGTGTGGGAGAAGAGATGTTTGTGATAAACTTGGAGGCGTAGAAGAGGTGACTGAAAGGGGACTTTGCTTGAGAATTTATTGGGGGAGGTAAAAGTGTGACCTCACGAGAGACCCACGCCCCGGGTGTCAAGGGCGCGACCGTCGCCTGCCGTGTCTCCGTCTGCTCTCCTCCTGTCCTGCTCCTGCTGTCTCACGAACATGTCCTTTAAAGCTGGCTATGGGAGAGGTTTGTTTCAGTCTAGACAAAGAGGGGTGAGTCCAAAGGGCTTGCTCGAGGGGGAGATGTAGGTCACCTTAGGTCAACCAGGCTCGGGTGAGGTAGGTGCGAATCGGCCGCTTACTCTGGCGATGTACACACTGCGACAGGAAGGTACAGTTTCCGTTTCGACCATGAACGGATGTGTGGAATAATATTGCTTACATTGTTAAAAATGAGGGAGGAGAGAAGGTA
>NC_091575.1:8461320-8463820 GCF_042767895.1 Penaeus vannamei | reverse complement strand
GGTGGGTGGGTGTGTGTTTGTGTGTGGGTGGGTGGATGGGGCTGTGTGTGTGTTTGTGTATGTGAGTGTGTGTGTGTGTGTATGTATGTGTGTGTGTGTGTGTTTGCGTGTTCGTGTCTTTGTGTGCGTGTGTGAGCGAGTGTGTGTACGTGCGTGCGTTTGTGTGTGCCACCCGGAGGTCTAACTCCTCAGCTGCGATTAACTGCGGAATCAGATCAGCATCCGGTGCCATTTATCGCCTCCAGTAAAGCCAAAGTTGCAGCTGTGGATTTAGTGGGAGTAGTGTTGTATTTAACCCTTTTAGACTGGGACCTCATCGTATATCGACTCACAATATGGATTCAGTAGTGCGAATATGTAGTATAAAACATATATGAGATTAATTTTTTGAAATGTGTACAGAAAACTACATCTGTGCAAATCTGGTGTCTGCAGAGAAATTGAGAGGAAGATGGCGAGAGAAAGAGAGAGAGAGGCAGACAGACAGACTGACAGAGGGGGTAAAGAGAGAGAGAGTGAGAGACAGACTGACTGACAGAGGGGGGAAAAAGAGAGAGAGAGACAGAGACAGACAGACAGAGACTGACAGACAGACAGACAGAGACATACAACCATACTTTTAAAAAATCTAAAGTTCTACAGTACTTTTTCGTTTCCAAATGTCTAAAACTCCCTTTCCACATTTTTTTTTAATAACACCCACCTTTGCCACAAAAAATTGTCCAGAAACCGGATCACACTCAGCTACTCGAATTTTTACTTTTATTGACAAAGCTTTCTATCTTGTTTGCACACGGCTCCATCCCCACATGAATATAGTACCTTTCATCCAGCATTTATATTACACATATGTAAATAACATTCAGATTTTATACCGCATAAATAAGTCGATCATAAATTCTCTCGCCCAATGAGGATTTCGGATTCGAACACCTTCGCTCTCTCTCTCTCACTTTCAGTCAGTATCTATCTACCTCTCTCTCTCTCTCTCTCTCTCTCTCTCTCTCGCTCTCTCGCTCTCTCCCTCTTCCTCTCCCTCTCCCTCTCCATCTCACTCTCTCCCTCTCCCTCTCCCTCTCCCTCTCCCTCTCCCTCTCCCTCTCCCCTCTCCCTCTCCCTCTCCCTCTCCCTCTCCCTCTCCCTCTCTCTCCCTCTCCCTCTCCCTCTCCCTCTCCCTCTCTCTCTCTCTCTCTCTTAATAAATTTAAGCATCCTAGAAGAGCGTATTGCACGTATGGTTGTGTTTATCTTTGCCAGTTTAGATGCATGTGTGCGAAAAAAATAACATAGAGAAGTCCCATGACATAAGCGAAGAGTCGAACCTTTAATATGATTCACAAGACAGGTTTCTCGAGGCAAGATTCCAAAGAAAATAATCCCAAGACAAACTTCTTCACGTGTTTTGAGATAGCTTTTGTTGATGGACGCAGAAGGAAAGGTTAAAGACTGTATTGTTTACACGCATTGCCACCGAGTTTGTGATTCGGAACATCTTACGCCTGACCTCAGTAATTTTAAAAGAGATTCAGTGATTGACTAAAATAACAGTCAATCAAAAAACATTAAATTATCAGAGAAAAAGAATGTAAATGAGAAAGAAAGTTAGGATGTGATCCATTTTAATTGGAATGACAGTCCGTCCAGTTGAGCAAAACAAGTTCGAAGCAGTATCGGAACGTGTATTGATCTTTCGGGTGGTGTCAGTGTTCATAATTCATCCCTAGTGCGATGTACCAGTCCCGTTATTCGGACAATGTTGCACAGTCCGTAGTATATACGAGCGAATTATTTACTCTGTAGGTGTTGCTGTCTTAGGAAACGATATAAGGTGATAGTAGGATAATGGTGATGTTGGTGATAATACTGTAGCAATAATGAAAAAAACTATTGAATGATATCAATGCTGTTGATAATCGTATTTTCATTCTAGTTATAGGAATAACTATAGAATTAAAAACGATAGGGATGGTAGTAATAATGTGAACTTTAATAATTACATCCGAATGTAGGTTTACTGACGGCTGAACATTACAATGAAAAAGCTCACTTCCAGAGCCGGTCTCTTATTTTCAGGGAAAGGTCACCGGAAAGGTCAGCGTTCGGAGCCTCCACGATCGATTTACTCCTACTCCTCTTCCCGGCCAGAGCGCGTTGCATATATATTGCTGCATTTCACTATTACGTCCGGCGCGCAACTCCGTGACCTGGCTTAAGTTGCAATATTTCCGTTCACCAATCAGGCGATGGAGTGGGATCTTAAGATGATGATAAGGAGAGTATTTATTCGCTCTCTTTCGATTAACCTCTCGGGGAATTAGGTCATGCTGCGAGAAATTTTGTCGATAAACGTTTGTGCAATTGCTGTCATGATAAAGCTTCCCTTTTGGAACGTCTATAAGACAGTTCAGAAACATAATGATGCAACGGGTGTAGCATTATTGAAGATAATAATTAGATTAAAACAAGTATGAAGAAAAAAAAAACATCAGTTGTTCTTTAAT
>NC_091575.1:8451320-8453820 GCF_042767895.1 Penaeus vannamei | reverse complement strand
AAAATAACATTATTTTTTATAGGCAATGCCAATAAAATGGACAATTTCATACAAAAATGTAATTTTTAATGATAATGAAGGTAATAATTGGAGGATACATAGTGAATTTGAATTTTATTTTCAATTTTATAGTTCGAGGACAGAGTTCATCATTGGTGACTCCTCAGGGCAAGACCCATTGGTGCCACATGTGCATATCTTCCATCTTAGTGACTAACAAAGATAGAAAGGTAAATTGTAACGTGTCGCAGTTCGAACAGATATACCTTTAAGGCTCTAAGTGGCGGCCATTTTGATAACTACTTCTAACTCTCGTCCTGTTCGCCACGCAACGCTGCGCGATGTGTTTTGTCAAGTTACCCGTTCACTTGATTTTGCAGCACAAAGCACAGTGCGTTTTGACTGAGTGAACGTGAAGACATTTTGCGCACGACTGGCTCTATTGGTGCATATTCGTCGAACATTATGGAAATTATGAATAAAAAGAAAATAAAAAAAAAAAGATGATGCAGCGATTTTCAGATACCGGTACTGACGAGAAACCAGAATTCTTTTAACAGGTCTTGTGGCATGGCTACAAGGAATGTATTGTAATTACATCCAATAAAGCTTTCATGTACTGCTAAATACTCTATTTTTTCCCATTGCCTAAAAATTGCGCAAGAGGATCATGGATGTGTCGGAGGTTTGAGAAAGGGGTCGTGAGGGTACAAAGGTTGGAATCCAGGAAGAGAAAGTGTCATTAAGTTTTCTATGGATAGAAATTTATGGCAGTTATGATTACTAGAAAACACTTTTTTGAGGTGTTTATGAGTACCGAAAAATACATATACGACATTAAAGAATTATCGAAGAAAAAAGAAAATTATTTTATACTTATTCATACACGTATTGAGAAATAGCGTATCGGTTTGAATTTTGCATTTAGAACCATTGCAAATATTGGCAAAGATAGCATGCCTGTTGGAGTATCGTTAATCACAATTATATCAACAAATGCTGAACTTACTAGAAATAACATGAACACACTTTATAGAAGATATGAACAACTACAAAAAAAAATAAGATTGCTTTAGAAAAATGGCATAAAACACTGGGAAATAACATAAACCGCTTAGAAAAAATGTATGAAACCACACAAAAAAAATCGAAAAAGGCGTGAGGCTTCTCTAGACAACATAACTACTCTCACAGGAAAAAATAAACCACTACAAAAAAAAATGAAACACTCTAGGAAACATAACATAAAACCACTCAGGTAAAGAGAAAAAAAAGACATGAAAGTACATAAAACTATTCCAAAGGCAAAGAAAACGGACCCCAGACCCAAACAAGAGAGAAAGAAAACGGACCCCAGACCCAAACAAAAGAGAAAGTAAACGGACCCCAGACCCAAACAAGAGAGAAAGAAAACGGACCCCAGACCCAAACAAGAGAGAAAGAAAACGGACCCCAGACCCAAACAAGAGAGAAAGAAAACGGACCCCAGACCCAAACAAGAGAGAAAGAAAACGGACCCCAGACCCAAACAAGAGAGAAAGAAAACGGACCCCAGACCCAAACAAGAGAAAAAGAAAACGGACCCCAGACCCAAACAAGAGAGAAAGAAAACGGACCCCAGACCCAAACAAGAGAAAAAGAAAACGGACCCCAGACCCAAACAAGAGAGAAAGAAAACGGACCCCAGACCCAAACAAGAGAGAAAGAAAACGGACCCCAGACCCAAACAAGAGAGAAAGAAAACGGACCCCGAGACCAGCACCCAACACGGGCAGAGGAACCCCACCTTCGTCCCGAGAGCGTCGTAGAGTCGTCTGACGAACACCACATCCGACAGCGTGGGAGAGGAAGGGCGGTCGTCGTCCGTCGTGACCACGTAACGACCTCTGATGAACAGGCACGAGTTGAAGAGCAAATAGCACAGGAATTCGACGATCTCCAGCAAGGCGAAGACGGTGATGCCCAAGTAGAGGGAGAGGGCGCCTCCCAAGCTGCCCACGAGGCCCCAGGGACTCTGCAAGTGGGGAGGAATGGTCATGTGTCGTGGTCGAGGAACCTACTTCATTCGTTCGACCTTTTTACTCTTCTATGCTGAGCTGAGACTTTGATAGCATTTTATATTTGTATTTTATTCGTTAGAAAAATTGTAAATATTTCAGGTTAGGTTTTTTAAGAGATAGACAGACATGCAGAGGTAAATGGCCACACATTGAGACAGACAAACAGAGAAAAACGAACAGTCAGACACAGACAGACAGACAGAGAGAAGGGGGGAGCGAGAGCCAGACAACCAGCCAGCAAGACAGAGGAAAATATAGAAAAATACAGAAAATACAGAACACTTTTCAAGAAAATACTTTCCTCATAGACAGAACTCTGCTTGACATCATCCACGTTCAGAGTATGGAAGAATATGTCAACCTGAAGAAGGTGACTGACGTTGTTCTTCTTGAACTTTTGTCTGACCTGTTCCTGGAAGTGCAGAGAGGAATCTACGGTA
>NC_091575.1:8401320-8418820 GCF_042767895.1 Penaeus vannamei | reverse complement strand
ACTCCAAGTTCAGCCCACCCAGGGGGATCTCCTGTCCTGTGGTGCTGAAGGGTCGAGTGTAGGGATCAGAGCTTTTTGTGAGGCCCTTCTTCAGACCTCACCCAGAGAGGAGGTATAAAGATAACCCCCGAAAGGGGACAAATCTATTTCCAACTCTCTAATGACCACAAAATGAATCCGACCATGGCAGTCACCCTGGAGCCTTTCAAGGCTGCAGGGGGGCGAAAGAAAACCCAAAAGCAGGCCGAACGTGTCCGGCCTGCTGAACCGAGCAAGGACAAGACAGAAACACCAACCACAAAGTCTGTCCTTGCACACCAGACTGAGGGAAGCCTGAACTCCCCTCAGAACTCCCTCAGTCAAGAAGGGGCTCCAGCTGTACCAGCCAAAACAGCTGCCCCCACTTCCAAAGGCCTTAAACCCCTGCAAAGGGGAGGCGTGAAGCGACGAAGGGTGGAAACTGACTCTGATGAAGAGGCAGAACACACCCCAAGTCGACTAACGCGGTTTAAGGTACCAAAAAAACCTGAAGACTTCGACAATGCATACCAGCTGTTAAGGGCATTGGAGAAGGAAAGAAATGTGAGATTATCAATCCGAATCTCCAGAGATGAGGGCATGATCATTGCCCCCAAAGACAAAGCCACCATGAACTTCCTGCAGGAAATCAAGGTGCTTAAAGATGGGAGGAAGGTGTGTATCTCACCACTGACCTCCCAAGAGAAAAAATCCAAGATGGTGCTACTTGGCTTTCCACTAGGGTTCGACGTGGAGGTGATCACGTCTCTCCCACAAGTGGTGGAGGCTTCCCGCATGACCAAAGGGAAGTCTCCAACCCGGCAAGTCCTTGTTATCCTCAAGGGAGCCCCAATCACCACCCTTGATCTGGGTAACTGGGGCTCATACAAGCTCAGGACATATGTGCCAGAGCCCTTGAGGTGTTTCACGTGCCAAAAATTCGGGCATCACCAGGCCAACTGCAAGGCCAAAGCCAAATGTGGTGTATGCAGCGAGGCACACGAAACGGAAGTGTGTATTAAGGCACACAAAGATGGCCAGAAGGACACAACAGCCAAGTGTCCAAACTGTGCCAAAAAACATCATGCCTGGAGTCTGGCTTGCTCTGTCAGGAAACAGGCAGTGATTAAAAAGCAGGAGCTAGCCAAAAAACGTCCTGACTTTGTCCCTGCGCCCCCAGGTACCTATGTCTGGGGCCAAAACAAAAAACAAAATAAAAAGAAGACTCCCCGATCTCCTAAGAGGAAGGAGTCGCCCCCACAGAGAAAATTGGATACCTCTAACAGAGAGGAATTCCCCGAGCTTGCTAGTGGCAAAACCACAAAAAAGAACCAAAGGGAAAAAGGTTCAAAGTCCACAGCAATGGTCCCCCCAGTAGATGATAATCTTTTCTTTGACGAGAAAGATATGACTCTCCTGTTGAGTGCTGTAGTTTCTGCAGTAGCAACAGCCTTGGGGAGGACCAGTGAGGAGGCGGAGAAAGCAGTGCAGGTCGCCATGACGGCTATGACCCAAACTGTGGCGGCTCTGAAGGGAAGGAAGCTAGAAGCCTCCAAACCGATAACGAGCAGCGCTCCCCTCCCCAAATCCTCGGATGGCAGGCTAGCTTCAAAAGAAACACCACATGAAACCCCAGCTAGTCTGTCAGGACAGGCTGAAACTGTGCAGCAGGCCGAGTCTGTACAGCCAAAGTCTCGTCCTCCGACCCAAGGTGACACTTCCAACCTAGGCCCTACACCCCCTGGTAAGGCCTTAACCGGAGTGTCTGACTTAGAGGAAGTTGTACAATCCTCAATCAATGAGGATCTGTATTTATCTGATGCCACCAGCACTGGGGCATCGGAAGATGAAGCAAGTGACACTGAGTAACCATCATGGCACACAATCTAAGCATACTGCAGTGGAATATCTGTAGCTATAAAAGCAAGAACTCATTTCTCCAGTCCATTGTGCGAGCAAGGAGCATTGACGTCGTCATGCTCCAGGAGACACTAACAATGGGATCCGTGTGCTTCTCAGGATATCATGCCTTCACCACTCCAAATCTGGATGGTGCTAGAGGCATGATGACCCTGGTAAAAGAAGCTATCCCTTGCTCCTTAATAGCCAATCCGCCGCACTGTGGAGATGGTGTTGAATCTCTTGCTGTTGAGATTCAGCTACCTGGGGGCTCTATAAAAATATACAATATTTATAGCAAACCACTGTGTGAGAGCTTAGATCTAAACCAGGTCTGTGCTACTGCAGCACAAGACCGAGTGATCATAGGGGGAGACTTCAATGCACACATGGCCATGCTGAATCCCCGCAAAAGGCCGAACGCGGCAGGCATTCACATAGCAGAAGTGCTTGAGACATTCCCTGAGATCGCTCTTAGCAACACCAAAGAACCAACGCATGTGAAGGGAGGGGTCCTAGACCTCACCTTTGCCACTGCAACAATGGTGGAGAGAATGGATGCAGGTCCAGCCCGAAGACCACATCACATTCCTAAATGGAAAACTGACAAGGCCAACTGGTTTGCCTTCCAAGAAGGCTTGGCTCGATGTCTGAAAGACAATGAACCCAATAACAACAATGAAAATGTAGATGTGCTAGAGGCAAGGCTAATCCAGGCCATAAACCAGGCAGCCTCACAAACCATTCCCAAAACTCGTCCATGGTCCAGAACTCACAAAGACGCCTGGTACTATAATGACGAGATCAAAGAGGTCAACCACAGGGTTAATATGTGTAGAAAAAACTTCCGACGGCAAAGATCTCCCGACAATCTGGCCCTGCTGAGGGAAGCTGTTGTGGATGCCAAGGAAACTGCCAACAGAGTAAGGCAGGAAAAATGGCTGGAATGGTGCCAGTCTTTTGGGTACCAGACCAGCCTTACAGAGTTGTGGAAACGGGTCAGCCAAGCGACAAGCCGCCAAGCCCCGAAATGCACTCATCATGACCCACAATCAGAGGCTAACAGATTGGTGCTTGAGTTCTCTGCCAGAACCAGCACCAACAATCTGCCTCCAATGATGAGAGAAAAACAAAACTTAAATCCAGAAAGACTTGCTCTCATAAGAGACAAGGCACTCGAAGCTGATGAAGCAGATGCCTTGTTCTCTCTTAGGGAACTAAGAAAATCATACAAATCCAGTTCTGGGTCAGCACCGGGATCTGATGGGATCTCTCACCCCATCATTTCGCATCTAGGCCTTGCAGGAGAACTTGCATTCTTGCAGGTTATCAACAAATCCTGGCAAACAGCCACGGTGCCCCAGAGCTGGAAACAAGCCACAATAGTTCCCATCCCAAAGCCAAAGAAGCCTGGCAAGTACCGCCCCATCTCTCTTCTCAGCTGCCTGGGTAAAACAGCTGAGAAGATGGTACTCAACAGGCTCCGATGGAAAACGGGTCCCCCCCATGAACACCTGCACGGGTTCACAAGGGGTAAGAGCACTGCTCATAGCATTTCCACACTCTTAAGCACAATCTGCACCTCGCCCGCCGTGGTTGTCTTCCTTGACTTGGAGAAGGCTTTTGAGTTGGCAAGTCCACTTGCCATTCAAGAGACCCTAATCCACAAAGGAGTCAAAGGCAGACTCTTGGCCTGGATAGCTGACTATTTTAAAGATA
This sequence comes from Penaeus vannamei, assembly GCF_042767895.1. Lineage (NCBI taxonomy): Eukaryota > Metazoa > Arthropoda > Malacostraca > Decapoda > Penaeidae > Penaeus > Penaeus vannamei. The sequence goes on along the minus strand of NC_091575.1, from coordinate 8,415,184 downwards.
GATCAGCAAATGTCAGATTTCAAGGCCACCTCTCACAGCACATGCCACTTGAAAATGGAACTCCTCAGGGAGGGGTTCTTAGTCCAGCCCTGTTTAATACCCTCATGTCCAACATACTCGACATTCACCTGCCAGAGGGATGCAAGATCATCTCTTATGCAGATGACTTGGCAATCATAGCCTCTGGCAACCACTGCCTAACTAGAGCTCAGCGTTGTCTGAACCTGGTGTCTGAAGAGTGTTGTAGGACGGGTCTAAAAATATCAGCAGCAAAATCCAAAGCAATGGCACTGAGAACCAATGTCAGAAACAAAAAACTCACCATACAGGGTATGGATCTGGAATGGGTGAAGGAATATCTATACCTTGGTGTATGGATAGGACACACACTCACTTTCAAAAAGGAGATCCAATACCTGCTTGACAGAACCAAGGAAAGACTGTCAGTCATGAAAGTCATGACAGGGAGACACATAGGAGCAGGACACAAAGTACTAAGATCATTCTATGTACATGCTGTCCGTCCTATTATTGACTATGCATCTGTCGCCCTCATTGCTTCCAGCACAACATTAAAAGAAAAACTGGAAACAATACAAAACGAAGCAGCCAGGATCATTCTAGGTGCACCTAAGTGGACAAAGGTCATCAACCTCCTCATGGAAACTGATTTACCGTCCGTGGACACTAGAATTGATCTAATGGCAGCACAGTTCCTTTCCAAGGTCCTGCAGGCACCCACAAACTCCTATTTAAGACAAAGAGTTCTCAGACGCCTTCAACAAGATTATCAGTTGTTTGCAGACAATTCCTGGCTCACACACACAGCCAGAGTTTTGATACGCTTTCAACTAAAAGATTCATTGCTTGCCAAGGGTATGGACTCCCCCCACCCTGATTACAAAGAACCTCCGCCGTGGGCAAACGAAATGATCGAATTCTCAATTCTAAATCTCACAATGAGAAAAGATCAATATTCCATGCCTAGCCTAAAGGCACAAGCACAAAGGGTCATTGAACAAATAACTCCGCCGGGTAGTATAACTTACTACACGGACGGATCCGTGGATCCAATAAACCATACTGCAGGCGCCGGCTTTGCAACAAAGGATACCACAGCATCCATTAGGGTCACTGACAATGCCTCAACGCTTCAGGCTGAAACGGTTGCGATCATGGAAGCATTGACACACGCGTCCCTGAGAGGAGGGCATGTTGTCATTCACACAGATTCAAGAGCAACTATTGACAGTTTACAGCATAGCATGCCCCCAGATAACATCTACCTCTTGATAACAGTACTATACATAGCCCAAAGAATTCTTAGTCAAGGTAGAAGAATCATCATAAACTGGGTCCCAAGCCACATAGGCATACAAGGGAACGAGCTTGCTGATAAACTAGCCGAAAAGGGCAGGGGTATGCCCCCATCCTCCATGATCGTTAAACCCAGCCTAAGGGGACTGAGCCAAGGTACCAAAGCTGCAGCGTGTGCGGTCCTCCGGGAAGCACACAGAGAAAACATCACAAAATCGCTCGCTGCCAAGTGGTACTCAGATGCTTCAGGCTATGAGCCACTGGCCCTTCCTCCAAATACAAAAAGAGGTACCGAAGTCATACTATTCAGACTAAGACTAGGTTACCAATGCGCTTGGCAAATTATTGACAGTGAGTCTGGGAGGTCATGTAAACACTGCGGCGAGCCTAACGCCACCCTGTTACATTACTTGCCGAATTGTGTACACACACAATTTCTGAGACAGGGACCACCCACCACAGCCGCCGGGCTGGTAAAAAGGGTGTGCAACATGCTTTCACCATGGCAGCTGGATCGCTTGCTTGCAATCCAGCCACCGCGGTAAGCATGCAGTTCAAAGAAAACATTTGAGTTAACTAGAAATAGTTAACACAGGCCGGGCCACCCCAGAGAAAAGGCCCGGGCGAAGCATGACTTCGCAAATCTAACTGAACTGATCTCCCTTATGCAAGCCATCCTTCATAGACAAGGCCAACTGGTAAGCCTGTCTTAGAACCAATGACCCCCCTCCCCACGCAGTGAAACGTGCTCGAGTCAAGACTTGTCCAGGCCATAAATTAGGCAGGCTCTCAGACCATTCCCAAAACTCGACCATGGTCCAGAACTGACAAAGACATCTGGTACTACAATGATGTGATTAAGGAGGTCAACCACAGAGTCAACATGAACAGGAAAAAATTCTGATGGCAAAGAACTTTGCACAGCTTAAGGGAAGCTGTAGGAGATAGCAAGGAAACTGCCAACAGAGTCAGGCAGAGGAAGTGGCTGGAATGGTGTGAGAATTTTGGCCACCAAACCACCCTCACAGAGCTGTGGAAACGGTTCACCAGTCGACAAGCCCCGAGATGCACGCATCATGACCTTTAATCAGAAGCCCAGAGGCTGGTGCTCGAGTTCTCAGCTAGAAATAGCAGCAACAGCCTGCCTCCTGATTAGGGGACAAAACAACGCCTAAATACAGGCAGGCTTGCTTTTATCATATCAGAGACAAGGCACTCAAACCTGATGTTTCGGATGCCATATTCCTCCTCAGGGAACTAAGGAAAACATGAAATCAGTTCTGGATCAGCACTGGGCTCTGATGGGATCTCATACCCCATCTATATCACACTTAGGTCTTGCAGGGGAGCTTGCATTCCTGAAGCTTATCAGCAAGTCCTGGCAAACTGCCACACTACCCCAGAACTAGAAAAAGCTTTTATAGTTCCCATCCCAAAACTAAAGGAGCCAGGCAGGAACCGATCCATTTCTCTCCTCGACTGCCTGGGAGAAACAACCGAGAGAATGGTACTAAATCGGCTCCGATGGAAAATGGGACACCCTCATGAACACCACGGTTTCACCAGGGGTATGAGCGCAGCGAACAGCATTGTCACACTCCTAAGCACAATATGTACTCTGTGGTTGTATTCCTAGACCTGGTGAAGGCTTTTGGACGAGCAAGTCCTCTTGCCATTCAGGAGACCCTAATTCAAATGGGAATCAGAGGTAGACTTTTGGCTTCAATAGCTAATTTAACTACACAACAGCCAAAGCCAGATTCCAAGGTCACCTATCTCAGCACATGCCACTAGAAAATGGAACGCCTTTTTCAACACCCTCATGTCCAGCATTCTCAACATATACCTGCCAGATGGATGTAGGATCATCTCTTATAAAGACGATCTTGCAGTTATCTCTGGTAAGCATTGCCTCAGTAGAGCCCAGCGTTGTCTGGACTTTGTATCTGAAGAGTGTTGAAGGACAGGTCTAAAGATCTCAGCAGCAAGATCAAAAGCTGTGGCTCCGAAAACTAATGTAAAAATACACAAACCCACTGTCTAGAGCATGGATCTGAAATGGGTCAAAGATTATCAATACTTTGTAGTATGGATAGCCACACATTCACTTTCAAAAAGAAGATCCAGTACCTGCTTGACCAATCTAAGGAAAGATTGTCTGTCATGAAAGTAACGTCCGGGAGACACATAGGAGCGCAACAGAAAGTACTAAGAGCATACTATGTACACGCTGTCCGGCCTATTGTAGACTATGCTTCTGTCGCCCTCATTGTTTCCAGCACTACATTAAAAGAAAAATTGGAGACAGTCTAAAAGGAAGCAGCCAGGATCATTCTGAATGCCCCCAGATGGACAAAGGCCCTTAATCTCTTCATGGAGGCTAACCTGCCGTCCCTGGGCACCCGGATCGATCTAATGGCATCGCAGTTCTTTCTAAGATTATACAGGAATCCCGTTACACATACATGAGAAAAAATCAGATGCCTACAGTAAGACTACCAGCTGTTTGCTGAAACCCCTGGATCACACACACAGCCAGTGTTGATATGCTTTCAGCTCAAAACAACTGCTTACCAAGGGCATGGACTCCACTTACCTTGACTATGGAGAATCCCCGCCGTGGGCAAACACCCTGGTCGAGTTCTCAGTCTTGAACTTGTCAAGGAGAAAAAATTAATACTCAATGCCTAGCCTAAAGGCAAAGGAACAATGGGTCATTGCACACACAACAAATCCGGGTAGTAGAATCGACTTCAGAGACGGATCTGTAGATCCCATAAACCACACTGCAGGCTTCGCATTATACCACAACATCCATCAGTCATTGACAATGCCTCCTCGCTCCAAGCAGAAACAGTTGCGATCATGGGAGCCCTTGCCCACACGTCCCTAAGGGAAGTTTGTGGTCACACACAGACTCTAGAACAGCCATGGCTGTCTACAGTCAATGGTGTTTGCCATTTTCGGGCGGACGCAAAGAGAAAATACCACAAACTCTTCAGCCAGATGGTACTGGCACTTCCTCCAAAAATAGAGATTCCGAAGTCAAACTGCAAGCATTATGGCGAGCCGAACGCCACCCATTTACATTTATTACAAAATTGTGAACACACGCAATTTCTGAGACAGGGACCCTCCACTAGAGCCACCGGGCTGGTAAAAATGGTATGCCACATGCTTACATCGTGGAAACTTGAGCGCTTTCTGGCATTCCAACCTCCACGCTAAGCATACAGTTTAAACAAAAAACATGAAACAGCTAGAAATAACTGCCACAGGCCGGCCCATTCCAGAGAAGAGGCCCGGGCGAAGCTAGGTTTCGCAAATCTACTGAACTGAATCCTGCTCTTCAGAACCGAAGATGGAATCCAGGAGGGTTCCGAAACTGTTGTTTCATTTTATATGTGTGTGTGTGTGTGTGTTTCACTCTATTTCTTTTCCTTCCTATTTCTGTTTATTGCCCACTCTACCCTTATTCTGTCTGCTCTCCACATATGTCTTAATGCAATGTACACAGTAGAAAAACTCTCATGGACTTAGTGTACTTTGTCCGTTTATACTGATGTTTATTACAGCTATAATGCATTTAGTTTACGAACAGAAAACCGCTGCATTTGCACACGACCCGCTTAATCGTCACCTAATTGGTTGCTCTAAAACCAATGAAATATCAGACGTTATGCAAAACGTAAAATGAAAGAAGCTTTATGTAACTACGGTGTTGCATCATCGGAATTTGAAATTTAAGACACGATATCAAAGACATTAATTGGTGAATTGACCTGGAATGTTCACACGCTATTGATCGTCGTAAACGTGCGGGTGCATGCAAACAATATGGTGTGTTTTTTTTCTTTCTTTCTTTCTTTAACAACTAGCAAGGGTGTCTGTATTCCTAGTAGTATCAGTACATTTTCCAAAGTGGATATAGTTATCAACAACAATACTTACAATACTTACAATAATTACATCATCGTGATCTGTGTTGACATGATTAGTGTATTCCATTTTCACCTCTAATATCATCATTAGCATTGCCACTTTCACCTCAACAAATGTAGAAAAAGTATGAATGAAAATGCAACATACGTTACGAAACTTTCGATATTACCTTACCGAAATGAAGTATCAAATATGGTTGCATAACTACATATACAGTATATTAGTCTCGAATGTGTCATTTGTTTACCACATATTACTTTCACGTAGTCATGGAGAATTTCAAATAACGTGTGATCGATGACATATCTTACATTATGGAATTATTTGTGCTTGCTCGTACCTTTACAGTGTTGTTGTTTAATTGTCTGGATTGGAATATCCCACAGGAGCTGTAAGTTCATGTCATTTTTAGTTCAATTGTAGCTTTCCTTTTTTTTTGTATTTTTTTTGTTCCTCTTGAGACTTTTTCCTCATCGCATATTCGAGACTTTTAATTATATGCTGTTAATCTTGTTTACTTTTACTGCTTTTACGACCAGTCAGTAATATGGTTATCATTATTATTGTTACTGTTTTTTATGATTATCAAGATGATCATTATTATTACTATTATCATCATTATTATTATCATCATTATTATTATCATCATCATTATTATCTTCGTATTAATCAATATTAGCATCACCATCATCGTTATCAACATTATCATTTTTGTTGTTATTATTGCTTTTTATTATTACTATTATTATCAGTAATACTAATATTATTATTATCATTATTATTATCATTATTATTATTATCATTATCATTATCATTATCATTATCATTATCATTATCATTATCATTATCATCATTATCATTATCATTATCATTATCATCATTATTATTATTATTATTATTATTACTGTTATGATTATCATCTTTATTGCTATTATCATTACCTCTGTTTTGTTATTACTATCATCATTATGATTATTATCATTATCATTTTCATTGCCATCATCATTATAATCAATATTATTATTGTTATTATTGACTTTGTTATTATAATCATGATTATTGTTTTTGTTATTATAATTATCTTTATGATTATCATTATTACAATCATCTTCATTATTATTGATATGTTATGATTTTATCTTTATTGTTATTACCATTATCATTATTATCGTCATCATAATTATCATCATCATTATTATCATTATCATTATTAGTATTATTACAATTATTAGTATTAGTATTAGTATTATTAGTATTACAATTATTACTATTATTATCATTATTACTATTATTATTATTGTCATTATTATTAGTAGTACTATTTTTATTATAATCATAATTTTCATCATCATCATCATTATTATCGTTATTGCCATTGTTATTATTACCACTATCATTTATTATGTTAATACTATTTCTATTTTCATCTTCGTTATAATTTTTAACATTACAATTATTATCACTGATATTATCATAATCATCATTATTATTATCAAAGTTATTAATATTATTATTACAATTATTATCAATATTATTATTATTAACATTATTGTTGTTGTTGTTGCTATGAATATTATTATTATTATTATCATTATTATTATCATCAATACTACTACAAATGATAATGAAGATAATATTAATATTATTATTCCTATCATCATTATTATTAGTGATAATCAATATATTAACAATGATTATCATTTTCATTGCCATTATTATCATTATTATCAGTATCATTACTATTGTTATCATTGTCATTATCATTATTATTGCCAGCTTTATAATCATCATTATTACTATCATTATTATTATTGTTGTTATTAGCATTACCATTCTTATCACTATTATCATTATTATTACCAGCTTTATAATAATCCTTATTACTATCATTATTATTGTTGTTGTTATTAGCATTACCATTCTTATCACTATTATCAGTATTATTATTGTTTTCATCATTATCATTACTCTTATAATAATTATTACTGTTATTATTATCATGATTATTATCATTATCATTATCATTATTATCAGGATTATCATCATTATCATTATTATCATTATCATTATCATCATTGTTCTTGTTATCATTATTATTATTATTATCATTATTATTATCATTATTATTATTATTATTATTATTATTATTATTATTATTATTATTATTGTTATCATTTTTATTATTATTATTATTATCATTACTATTATTATTATTATTACATTTTTTTCTCATTAATATCATCCTTATTGTTATTGTTATTATTATTATCATTATTATTATCACTATTATTTTTATTATTATAACTGTTGCTGTTGTCGTTATTACTATTATTATTATTATTATTATCATTATTATCATTATTATTACAATTTTTTTCTTATTTTTATTATCATTATTATTATTATTAATATTATTATTGTTATCCTTATCGTTATTGTTGTTGTTATTATAATTATTATTATCATTATCATTGTTACCTTTATCATTTCTTTTACTATTATCATTATTATCACTATTACCATTCTTATTATATTTATCCTTTTTATCGTTATTGTCATTATCACTGTTATTATGATTAATATTATTATTATTATTATTATTATTATTACTATTATTATTATTAATATTACAATTTTTTCTCATTTTTATTATCATTATTATTATCATTAATATCATTATTGTTATCCTTATCGTTATTGTTGTTGTTATTATAATTACTATTATCATTATCATTGTTACCTTTATCATTTCTTTTACTATTATCATTATTATTATTAGTTATTATTTGTAATCATAATTATCATTCGTATCATCATTATTATCACTATTACCATTCTGATTATATTTATCCTTTTTATCTTTATTGTCATTATCACTGTTATTATGATTTATATTATTATTATTATTATTATTATTATTATTATTATTATTATTATTATTATTATTATTATTATTATTATTATTGTAATTATCATTATCATTATCATCATTAGTATTTTCACTGTTATTATCATTATTGTCAGTATCATTATTATCATTACTTTAGTTATTATTATCATCATCATCATCATCATCATCATCATCATCATCATCATCATCATCATCATCATCATCATCATCATCATCATCATCATTATCATTACTGTTATTACCATTAACATTTTTATTGTCATTATTATTATGATTATTATCATTATTATCATTATTATTATTATTATTATTATTATTATTATTATTATTATTATTATTATTATTATTATTATTATTATTATTATTACTATTATCATTATTATTGACATTGCTATTATAATAATTATTATTGTTGTTATTATCATTATCATTATTATCATTTTTATTATTATTATAATTATTATTACTATTATCATCATTATTGTCATTGATATTATTATCATTATAATCATTATTATCATATCTTTTATCATTACTGTTGTTAGTATTGAAATTATCATATATATTCATATAACAATCATTATTACTGTCATTATTATCACCATTATAATTATCATCATTATCATTACTTTATTTGATCATTTGATTAATATAATATATTTCATTATTAGTATCATTTTGATCATTATTATTATTATCATCATTATCATGACTATTATTATTATCACCATTATTATTATCATTATCATCTTTATTATTACCATTATTATTCTTATCATTATTATCATTGTTATTATTGTTACTATTTATATTATTATTTTCATTATTATTATCATTATCACTGTTATTTTCATCGTTATTATCACCATTATTATCATCATAATTACTATGATCATTATTATATGCAAGTATGTATGTATGTATGTATGTATTATGTAAGTATGCTTGCATGTATGTATGGATATTTTTTTTCTTTCACTCACTTTCTCTAATCATTTCTGATTTCGTTTAGTAATCCATTTATCTTGATTATCCTATTATTCATCCTTCACTCGCTCTTGTGGTGCTCGCTATTCATCAATCTCCAATTGTTATTGTGGGGATTTTTTTTATCAGGCATATGTCTTTCTTTTATTTACGGATGATATACAAAATGCCGAAATTGCCCATAAGATCCGACTAATAATTATTTTCATTCGATACGTGTTTAGAACGGAAAAATGGAGAAATGAAAATAAAAGTAGATTCACGTATACTACGGTTATTTATAGTTTATACAACTCATGTTTATATATATCTTAGTTTCGTACAGTATATCTGTAGTGGAAGTATGATATATATCTTGAAAACAATATATCATTTTGGCATTAGGTGTGTGTCAGTGTAAATTTGCTTTCGTTTTAAGCGACGACCGTTCTTCAATTTAATCTAAGTATTTATTCCTTTGATGGCGATAAATATAAAGAATGAATGTGTGAGAAAAAAAGTTTAGAGGACCTCCATTCATCATGTCTTGATTGCTTCTGATATGATACGAAAATCAGCGGTCTTCTTCTTGAATACTGGAATTATGATATTTGAGACCTCTGGAATCTCTTTTACCTTTGATTTTAGAATGACTATTTAACAGTTCCTTTGAGATTTAGAAAGAATAAGCACTTTAATTAATTATTTATAGCGTATACTTTTAAGTCAGATTCATAGCTATTGACGACATACATACTCATTTGGACTCTAATACACAAACATGTACACAAATGCAGGTTTACAAGTTGAGAAAGCATATTCTAAATACATACTTATCATCATCACCGCCAAATTACCGACCATAATCCATATAATCGAAACTGGGATCACTATGAACATCACTATACAAAAAGTAGAGCGTGTCTTTCCCTTCGAAAAGATCGTGGCTACACATTTAGGCGAGTCCACCCACCCACACCTACACAACATCAGAAAGAAAACGAGAGCAAAGAAAAAGAGACGGAAGAGGAGGGGGGGGAGCGAGAGCGCCGTCACAAAAGATTTTCACTTTATGAGCCATAAGATATCAAGAAACATTTCTGACGGTGCCACGCATAGGTTAATGCGTCACGTATGCATATTCCATGAGGTTCCTGAAGAAATGGAATTGTTAGTAAGTGCTTTTGCCTGACAATTACCTAAAGAGTTGTCCGCTGGTAGTTTGTAAATCATAATATCAACGTTCCTTCGCTATGATATTGTCATATATGATTACGCTTTTGGAATATACACATATGTAAGTACATTTGAGTATTATTTCAAAACGGAAAATGTGTTTTTATGATGCGCAGACACGTATCTTTATGTGTATATATTTGTATATATTTTTAAATAAAATAAGATTATACATACACACATAAATTTGTGTGTGTGAACGCATACATACAAATACAAACATACACAAACTGATACCCCTTCGGTTTTTCTCAGACGTATTAGAACTGATCTTTTAGTTTTCTTTTTGAATCTGAAATGCAATGGCGACAGGTATGCCAGGTCAAACTCACGCAATGGGAAAAAGAAAAATTATCGAGATAGACTGACCCTTTTTTTAAGCTGTGTGTGATGTTTATCTCCATAGTCAAGGCACAACTCGTGTACCGGATGTGAATTACGAGTGTGTGTGTGTGTGTGTGTGTGTGCGCGTGCGAATGTTTGTGTTTGTGCGTGTGCGTATGTTTGTGTTTGTGTGTGTGCGTGTGTTTGTGTTTGTGTGTGTGTGTCTTTATGTGTGTGTATGTATGTGCGTATGTTTGTGTGTGTGTGTGAACTATATATTTACAGTAAATATAGATATATCCTGACATACAGAACCTCTTCCTCCTAAGTAGTTCCGGCACAGATTTGCGCAAAACATAATTACACAAATCTAATGCCAAAAGCTTGAAAGCTTTTGTCTCCCGAAAAAAAAACTAGGGTCACGCCACACTGCCTGGGAATGGGACGTATTGTCATATCTAAAGAGAAAACCAATTAAATGTCATCTTTCTTCCACTCAAATGCCATCTTCTTATTCCGAAAGAAAAAGAACGTGATATTGCCGGAGCACAAATGGAGCGATGGTGCAGTAAAAAGAGAAGAAAACGATTATACATGTCGCATTCGCCTCAGTCCATTAGCAGAGCCCTAATTGAGCATGCGAAGTATTTAGCATAAGGAATACATTCTTTCATCTAAGTAAAAAAAGAATATTGTCGTAATAGTACCGAAATGTTAATCTTGTATTGACATTATACATCACTGACGGTCATTAATACAATAAGTAATAACCCTTTCTCCATGTGTTTAAGACAAATTGAATGTTAATTCCTTTTATAAACACACTTTCCTGTCTTGTTCCTCTCTATTTTCCAAGCAGTGTGCTTATGTTTGCTCAAAAGGAAAGCCATGTACACATACACACAATCTGGGGTTTGTCTAATATTGTTCATAATTCTTCATGTTTTTTTTATTATTATTATTATTGTTATTTAGGTATTTTTTGACATGATTCATGTTTCTTTTTTAATGTTCAGTTTATAAATATGTTACAGAGGTGCATTGCATCGTAACATATCAATTCTTAAAGCGATCATTTTGCCAACTCAAGGTATGCTTGGTCATCGAAAACCTTTTCTTACACAAACAAACTACTCTGCTGCTGCCTCGATGCCAGGTAGGAATTCTTTAATTAACGAAACTCCTCCGTCGAGAAAATCAACAAATGGCCCAAAGTTTGGACTCTAAAGTTGAGCTCAAACAAACTAAAAGTATGATTGTTAGTCGGTCCAGAACTTCGGCTCCATCACAGCTTGAACGGCAGGTCTTAAAATTTAGGGTGTCACCTTATTAGCGATATATCTGCCATGTTCCTTTTAAGGTATTTAGGGATTAGCCTATTCTTTAAAGATTATTTTTCTATTCTGCCATACCGGGCTCGCTAACATATTCTGCCCTGCATACATGGCTATAAATGTAGTTAATTCTTTTTTTTCCGTTTACAACAAAGATGATTAAAATGGTAAAATTTATAATTGTGACAATATGATGTTCTCTCTTTCATATTTTGTTGGTCCTTTTGATATTTGTTTTATTTACGCAATTAAAGGAGAAAAATATATATATGAACATCATTTTCATAATTATGAAATCATTATGTTTCATTTATCATTTTACTGCCAACATATAGAATGACCTTCCCGTCGCAGCCTGGATAAGGATAGCCTGATTAAATTCACTTTTTATTTATTTTCCATGCTGGAGCTTCTGGGTTTATAGCACTTAGAAGTTGTTGTTACTTTGCAAAATGACCATAGAGTTGTAAGTCACTAATGACAGTTTAAGGATATTAATGTACGAATTGATGTGTAAGCAGAGTATCCGTACACAAAACTTTAGAAAAAAAAGGCACGTTTATTTCTTCCCATGTGTTTATTTGTCTTTACACAGCAGTATACTGTAATGAAGAGCAGAACACTAGCAAAGTAATATTTACGCTTACACAAATAACTTGTGACATTGTGTGTGTGTGTGTGTGTAGGCGTGTATGTGCTTGAATTTCTATATTTCTATCTTATAGATCATATCCTAAGACACATATCTATCTAACATCCTAACTTATCTATATAAGAAATTCAATGTCAACGATATTAGCTTTCACTGAAAGTTAAGGTGGTCACACTAGCACTTTTTCCGTCATTTTTTTCTAATTTTCTGAAATTTTGTCAATTTTTGAGCGAATTGCCGATTTCCCAGTCAGATGATAATGATTGTTTCCGTCTGAAAACCTTTCCGTCAACATTTTCAGCCAAGCATAGTCAAATCAAGAGTTATATTAGAGAATGTTTATATTTATGTTATATAAAATTGTAGAAAAAAAATTGAGGGAAAAAGTGCTAGTGTGACAGCACCTTTAGTCATCTTTGGAAATAAACCAAAAATGATCTAATATGAAATTGTCAAAAAGGGTAACATCATATATCTAGAAATATAACATAAATGATCCTCTGAGTTTCTAAAATTAATCCTAAGGCACAAACATTCGTGAAGTACAACCACTTCTGTGAATACAATCAAATCAAATCAGGTTTGCAGTCACACACAAATGAGTCGAATCAAACAAACTCATCGCTTTCGAAACAAAAATCTAACACATCAAGAACTAAGAGATTGAATATACATTTTGGATAAATATCTACTTTATCTGTCAAGGATTTAGATCGGAGGATATTAAATCTGTTATCTCTTCTTCTGTGGTTACGGGAATGCTTTCAAAATGTTTGTGAAACTGAGTGATATAAAAACGTTTTAGACAACGTTGCGATTTTCAAATCTCCTACAACTAGGTACATTCGGCATAAATATCTTATCAACATCTGAAGAATGAACCTTATTCATGTTAACAAAATGTAGGAAAGGTATGAGTGAGGATGTGTATCTTCTAAATACAAGAGATGTATTCATATATATATATATATATATATATATATATATATATATATATATATATATACACACACACACACACACACACACACACACATATATATATATATATATATATATATATATATATATATATATATATATATATATATATATATATCGGATTGTGAAGGTACTCATTCTCATTCATACCTCTTCTACATCTATATCTGAAGTAAGATTTACACGGTGTTCTACTTCTGC